>NC_064628.1:536531972-536833351 GCF_023864275.1 Schistocerca cancellata | reverse complement strand
TGCACATCGAACGGGGACTGTACGCTCTGCACAGTCCGTTTATGACGGTGGACATCTTGCGGTGCTTAGGAGTACTGTTCATCCGATCACCACGACAATCAGTGGCGGCAAGCTACCGTCTGCTCCAGCAGACTTCACATATGCAACAATTCCTTCCGAACCCACGACCTGCTTCAAAGGGTGGAATAAACTGATGTTCATCTGGCCTCGCGACTGCCGCACTTGGCACAGGTACTGCCAATGCCACATGGTATTGCTGACAGGTTAATGGCCTTTGTTTAGTATTTCAGACAAGGGATGTTTAAGGTCAAAGAAGAGACTTTGACTGTCCCACACCATTATAGAGGACATAATCTCACGAATGTACGGAACAAGGCTCTGGCTCTATGCCTGCGAGCGACGCTACGGACATGGGACCAACGGCAACATGCCATCATGTCGGCGATCCTGGACGTGCTTCTTACCACGTCCTTTGAACCGCCGGTGGCGGTAAGCACAATATCCCTTTTTCTCTCGTCGTGTGGTTCTTTGTTGATTTTAGTTATGTTCAGTTACAGACTGCTAGGATCCCCACTAACAGTGAGATATATCGATACTTGTGGCGTCATCATAGCAGCAATGTTGTCGAACTTAAATACCCAACGAGGGATTCGCGACAGATTTGGCGAGCTGTCATAAGCCTCTGCTCCGCCCGGAGATCGGAATAGGGAACTATTTCGGAAGCTTTTGCCAATGGAGAGATCATCACGACACGTTTTAGGGCACATGTCCAGTGGATACACTTTATGTGTGTTTAATGCAGTGGTTTCCATTGCCTTCTGCAGCCTCGTGCCGTTGATCATTGCTGATTCTTTCGCTCTTAGGGGCAGTTTCTCACCCCACGGACAAGAGGGCTGCCTGAAGCTCTGCCCGCTCCTCCTCCCTCTTTGACAAGGCCGTTGACTGAACGAGGATGACTTCTTATGCCGGATGTCTTCGGCCGTCAACGCTGATTATTAATCATAATTTAAGCGGTGGCGTTTTTCGAACCCGGGACTAAGGAAGTTTTGATTACTTATCAAAGACGCTACCCCTAGACCACAAAAAAAGAACATAATATCTTTGACATGTAATAACATACAGGTTGACAGTTAAATGAACGTCTGATGGAGACTGTGTTGTAAAGAACCACTGTACTGTGTTTGGCAGGCAATGGTGATTGGCAATTGACACACTATGTTTGCCATATGTGTCGCTATGTTCGTATGGTCAGATTTTACTGTTTCATTGAAATTAGATAAAAGCACCTCCGAGTAGACTTCATAACCTGTGTCCAGACAGACCAGCTAGCTGACCTTGAAATTCCGCTGCCAGGACCTGAATATTGATGAAGTGGTATGGTGCAAGACATCAGTCCGTCACGGTAGTGAGCTGTGTTACCTCATACCTTGGCCTGACTGAGCACAATCCTGGTCCTTGTGTGACCAGAGAGTGGTCAGGTTACAACACATCTGGGTAAATATGTCATACATACTCGGAGCACAGACCTAGCTGTATGTGGTTTTCAACTGTTACCGACACTAAGACATACTCCACGCCAGCCGAAACCTGATGTGGGTCTCCCAGACGTCGCTTCCACTAGTTGATGGTGTACAAGCCACTCATAGACGTAACACCACGATGACTTGAATTAGTGTCATTCGGCTGGAGCCACCTGATGGGATTCCAATTCGGTTTTACAGAGAGTACTCTACTGCATTGGGTCCTTACTTAGCTTGCATTTATCGCGAATCTCTTGCCCAACGTAAAGTCCCGAGCGACTGGAAAAAAGCGCAGGTGACGCCTGTATATAAGAAGGGTAGAAGGACGGATCCTCAAAATTACAGAGCAATATCCTTAACATCGGTTTGTAGCAGGATTCTAGAACATATTCTCAGTTCGAATATAATGAATTTCCTTGCCACAGAGAAGTTGCTGTCCATGCATCAGCACAGCTTTAGAAAGCAACGCTCTTGCAAAACGTAACTCGCCATTTTTTCACATGATATCTTGCGAACCATGGATAAAGGGTATCAGAAGGATGCCATATTCCTAGACTTACGGAAAGCGTTTGACTCAGTGCCCCACTGCAGACTCCTTACTAAGGTACGAGCGTATGGGATTGGTTCCAAATATGTGAGTGGCTCGAAGACTTTTTAAGTAATAGAACCCAGTACGTTGTCCTCGATGGTGAGTGTTCATCGGAGGTGAGGGTATCATCTGGAGTGCCCTAGGGAAGTGTGGTAGGTCCGCTGTTGTTTTCTATCTACATAAATGATCTTTTGGATAGGGTGGATAGCAATGTGCGGCTGTTTGCTGAAGATGCTGTGGTGTACGGGAAGGTGTCGTCGTTAAGTGACTGTAGGAGGATACAAGATGACTTGGACCGGTTTTGTGACTGGTGTAAACAATGTCAGCTAACTCTGAATATAGATAAATGTAAATTAATGGAGATGAATAGGAAAAAGAATCCCATAATGTTTGAATATTCCATTAGTAGTGTAGCGCTTGACAGTCACGTCGATTAAATATTTGGGCGTAACATTGCAGAGCGATATGAAGTGGGACAAGCAGGTAATGGCAGTTGTGGGGAAGGCGGATAGTCGTCTTCGGTTCATTGGTAGACTTTTGGGAAGATGTGGTTCATCTGTAAAGGAGACCGCTTATAAAACACTAATACGACCCATTCTTGAGTACTGCTCGACGTTTGGGATCCCTATCAGGTAGGATTGAGGGAGGACATAGAAGCAATTCAGAGGTGGGCTGCTAGATTTATTACTGGTAGGTTTGATCATCACGCGGGTGTTACGGCAATGTTTCAGGAACTCGGGTGGGAGTCTCTAGAGGAAAGGAGGCGTTCTTTTCGTGAATCGCTACTGAAAAAATTTAAAGAATCAGCATTTGAGGCTGACTGCAGTACAATTTTAGTGCCGCCAACTTATATTTCGCGGAAAGACCACAAAGATAAGAGAGATTAGGGCTCGTACAGAGGCATATAGGCAGTCATTTTTCCCTCGTTCTCTTTGGGAGTGGAACAGGGAGAGAAGATGCTAGTTGTGGTACGAGGTACCCTCCACCGCAGACCGTACGGTGGATTGCGAAGTATGTATGTAGATGTAGATGTAGCAACACAAAACCGCCTCTGGGTTTCTCCAGTGGGCTTCTGGTTTGGAGCTTGCTCCTGACCGACTGGCCAGCCGCCGCCCGCTCTGTGAACATGTGATGTGCTATTCGAGTACGCCACAGCAGACACTACATTCTTCGCCGAGTCCCGGTGCTGCCTCACCTCCACACTGCTCCCAGCGTCGCGGCCTCGCCCACCAGCCCCTGTCACCACCGGCCTGGAAGTCCGGGTATCACCCGACCATGCCGCGACAGTACCTGATGCAGCGCCACTGTGGAATGATTACCGTGCACGGTCACTTCACCGCAGTACTATATTGAGTAAAACAGCTACTGCTAGCGTCCTGATGCCTGGTCATACCTTCAGTTCATGGCTGACGGCCGTTGTACGAGAGTCTCAATGATTAAAGATTTTAATTGCTGAGGGAGCATTTCCGATTTCATGGCTGCTGTGGAACTGTTAGTACACATCCTACGTCCTGCACAGCGCCCTGAATCCACAATCCTGCCTTGTTACGAAACGCTGCACCCCGGGCAACATTATAATAAAATAGAGTACGTAAAGTTGTTTTGATATTCGTTGTTAACGTAAAATCGAGATCCTCAGAATATCAGATGAAGCCTTGGATCTCCACTTCCAAACAGTTAGGCTAGAAAGGTAAAAGTGATGGATTTAGGAATGTGAACATGAATGTTCATTTGGAACTCATATAGAAGTGGTCAAATAAATTTCATAATTGACGTCATGTCCGTCACTTTGACACCACTGTTGACAGGCTGCATCTAGTGGCGTCAGATCTGAGGATCTGTTGGGCAAAGCAAAACTGGTAATCCATACACTAATACTCCACATCTCCTCTGAAACCACTGGACTGATTTCAACTAAATTCGATATGCATATCACTTAATTGGAAACGATCGCTGCGGGCGTAGGAATCAGCTACCTATGAAGGGGATGGTGGTGGAAATGTAGAATCTGTGCAGCCTACGACGTGCAAATACCCATAATTTATTCATCCAGTATTTGAGAATAAGAGCACTTAGAGATTAGCAATAAACTGTGCACTTACCTCAAAATCTTTGCGAAAATTTTTCTCGATGACAGCCCGACAGTGATGAAAGGAGAGAATTTAATCACTTACTACATTTTTGACTTTCATGCAGTGAAAATGCCACATGAAGCGTGAAGTTTCAGTCTATTACTTCTTTACTACCGAATGTATTCACGACACATTTTTCAGCGATGTTCATATATGTTACTGAATGTATCAGAAAAATTTTGCCATTTTCCGACACACAGTTCAGGAGATATGACGTCATAAGCACTAACATGCGTGAAAAGCTGCCGCATCATGCATGACCTTTTAATTTATTACTTCTTTACTACTACTAATCGCAACACACCTCGTAGACAATAGCCACACATACCACTGGATGTAGCTGCAAAATTATATCAACGTACCGCACATTGTTCAGGAAATGCGAGTGTCATAAACATTGAGCTTCGTGAAAGTGAAACTGGGGTACGTAATTCACTGAGATGCGGATGAAATATGCATACGAAAACGTATGAAAGAAGCAAAATATATGTGAAATGTATTTAACATGTGCGTTCGCGGGCAAAACCACGCTTAGGGAGCTCATCCTAAACCCATGGACAATTTCAAGCATATATCGTACACACATTGGTTACAATCTAAGAAAAAAGTATTGTGTTGGTAACAACCACGAGTCACCTACTGGGGTGAGCGTGATAACGTAGAGAAACAAGAGGGGAGGACGAGACTGACAGAGACGGGGAAAGGAGGAGATGGGCATAAATAGAGGGGGAGGAGCAGGTTGAAAGAGAAAGGTAAGAGAAGAAATGGACAGACAGGGAGAAGGGATAGGCAGTGAGAGGGGGTGGAGGAGATGAAGAGACAGATGGAGAGGAGGAAACGCAAAGAGAAAGGGAAGAGATGAACATAAAGAGGGGAGGGGAGGATATGTACCGAAGAAAGAAAGAGGGGGAAAATAAGAACAGAGAGAGGGGGAATAAGACATGAACAGAGAGGGGGGGGGAGATGGACAAAGAGAGGAAGGAGGAGATGGAGTTTAAGGAGGAGAAGACGGACAGAGAGGGTTGTGTTGTTGTGGTCTTGAGTCCGGAGACTGATTTGATGCAGCTCTCCATAGGGAAGTAGCACATAAACAGAGGCGGGAGGAGGAGATAGAGAGGGGATAGAGGAGATGGATAGAGAGAAGGGAGGTGGAGATGAACTAACAAAAGACTTGGATAAATACATACCTAGGCAACGCCGGATACTAAGCAAGTTATCAGTAAAATTCAGTAAAGTAAATAATGATCCATAAAGTGTTCTTTCATTCACTGCCAAATAAATGCCATATAGATCTTAAACTGGTACAACACATTTCGGAAAACATGGATTAAATTCGAGTGAACATGTATGTCTTAGTAGGTAGAAGAGTAAAGCCGATGCGATTCACTGTATCTCCATCTACATGACTTATAATGAGAATTATGAAACTTTTTGAATAAGAGTCATCGACCTCGATGTAACTTGCGAGACAAGATTCAACAGTCAGCTCTCGAACACCAATTACATGGTGCAATTCGCAACCTAACGGCGGTTAGATACGACTTCTGACCTGTATCAGTACACTGCGAATAGCCTCCATGTAAGCTCCAGAATTAGATCATGCTAATATGTGTAACACAGAATAGTCAAGTCTTAGGGGAAAGGTTCAAAAGCATGACATTGCGTCAGTAACACAGTATCAAACATCAGATTCTGCTGATAACAACAAAGATGTGTCCCACTTACCAAGCCTCGCCATGTCTTACTCTTCCGCCAACTCTTCCTTTGGCCATTAGCTTTATATTTTGACACAAGACTATTACTAAACAACAGTTAACTAAAAGTATCATCGCCTTCAAAAATCGCAACTGGGATATTACTTCGTGTTCGTGAAAAGAAACGCAAACCTGAGTTCACGGTAACTCTCCGTAGTTCAAAAGTAGCCTCGCTGCCCCTACAGGTCACAAATTATGTTTAAATAAAACGAAAAATTGCCGAAAATAGTTATCCTCGCGTGCGCCACTGGTTACCAAGGACCAGCCTTCTACCACTTTGACCACTCGCGCTTCTCCGTTTGGTGCGGTCGTTGGGAGGATCTCTCGTAGTGTTCTTTACCTTTCAAATAGGACTGGAACGTGTCTCAATTATTCAGCGGAAAATATTACGGCTGTGTTCAGCCAGTTATTCCGATACTCCTCCACCACACTGGAATTACTTCATCCCGACTCTGTGTCTGTAATAACGCAACAGAAGGAGACGTACATCACGTCCTCTTTGTATGTGTAAAATGGGAGAGGCACAGACAATCACATTTGTAACAATTGCGAAAGTAGAGTCCCCTACGAGTGCAACCTCTCTACTTTCTTTAAATGATGGCGCATACGCCAGGGAGTCTTTAGGAGTTTTACAAGCAGCCAAGACAGCTTTGTAATAACAACCCAACACTGGAAACTATCGTAACAGTCATTTTACGCTCTGAAAAATCGTATTTCTAGTGCCGTGTAAAATTGATACACAACATCTTTAGCATATTTCTTAAATGTATTCGTTTATCTTGAAAGGCACCCACATGCCTTGCTCATACTGTGGCATCAAGCAGTCAGGCCTGCAAGATGAGTGGTCTGCCAAGCGAGTGGATTCATTCTTATTTATGGAGTAACATGAACTCTCGTACTCACAATTAAGTTACAAATTACCCTCCTGTATGAATATTACGCAACGGAAACGCACATATGACTATCTGGATATCATGACAACATACAATTCGAATGAAAAGGCCACCAATCTTTTTCTTTTCACTATATTATTTATTCCGATAAATTCTATAACCTAAACACACAATTTCCATAACCTACAACAATAACACATGAGAAATTCCGCCCAGTGGGCATGGCTTTACATTGGTGATTCTCTATCTTATGGTCTCGTAATTATTTAGTGTTACAGTGCACTTTCTGGATAGGATGGTGGATCTTTTGCTATATCTCACACTTCGACTCTCACAACCATCATCACGAAACTTTCCTCCAGACCGAGCGGTACAAAAGGAACATGCATAACCCACTACCTCTGAAATTACCTTGCCACTCTCCCACGCAAACCACACATACTTAAATTACATGACATACACCACACTGCAACATGGAATACAACATAAGGAATAGTCACAACATTATAATCACATCACTTTCAGCTTTCCCACTTCAATTAGTATTCATCCCAGTTCCACACGACACTGCCCCACTTCGTAACTTTTCTTTCCTACTACGAACTCTGGACGTTATATGCACGTCTTCCTGTGCAATGCAAGCGAAGTGGCGTTGCTGGATAGACGGCTGACTCATCTTGCTTCTCTCTCAGAGTATTATAGTTTGAATCAAGCGTCACACGGAAACACAACACGCAAAGTAATATTAAGAACATATTCATCACGCACGCGTGTCCTCAACTGATACCATGGACGAGTACTTCTCTTTATCCTTTGTATCATACACAGTACTCACCACGTGGAAGTACTCGTCTCTAATTTCAAGTCTTGCACACGCCATTTCTTAAATATTTCCAACTTATAGTACACACGCTATTAATTCAGCTTAACTTAAGCACTCGGAAGTATTTCAACTTATTGCTACATGTGGTTTCATTGTGACCGTTGGTCACTTCCGAAGATTACTACAATCCCATTAATATTACCTGCCTGACATTTAATTCTCCCCACAAAAGTTCCTGAAATAGATAAATTATTATTCTAAACTACTCTTAAGTATTTCACATGCATACCATGTCTCCACTCTTTTGTCCTTATGGAGCACGCCTAAGACAGGTCTTACCAACACTAGATCCAGCGGCAGAATGCTGAAACATGGCCGCTCTTCAGGTCATCTCGCACCTCTGTCGAGGTGGGGGAAGACCATGCTACCGTATTGGTCAGCCACATTTCAGGCACTCAAAGCTCCAGTAAGTTTCATCTCTTTGGTTCCACCAAAGGTGCTCAAAGGATCGTCTCAAAGATGATCATATATTCACATTCACTATCTGCGGTTAGCAGACGACCATACATTCATTCATTTCACAGATCTCACCAAACTGGATGTAGGGATTTATTTTGTGGGAGTGCACATGTGATCAATTAAATAAATGAATTGTCATTCTTTCCCACACTGGTATCTGGCTTCGCTGTATTAATTGAAATTGAGTTATTTTTACAAAAAATATGTTGTACTGACAAGAATAACAAAGAATGTTGTACCTATTTTCAATGTCGGGCGGTTCTGTACCCTTTCAATCTGTATTTATATTTATGCCACTACAACAATGTTAATCGTTAATGTTGTTATATTTATATTGTTGTTATGTCATAAATTTATGGTTTATGCCACATTATTCTTATTTAAATTTTAGCTGGTTAAGTGGCCATTAGTTGCCTGAAATCAACTAAACAAGTAATACCTTTCTAATCTGTGTGAGCGTTGCCGTTTACACGGTGTCAGCCTTATGAAAATTTAGGCTACCTCAATAACTCTTGACTGGAAACATTTCCGAGGTCTGGGTGGTCTGAGATTAGGGAAGACCACTCCAAACGATAACAGATGCGCGCAGACATCAGCGGCTGCACATGGCGCACACATTACGGATGATGCCCGTCTCGCTAACTGGAAAAAGCGCGCCTCAACTATGGTGGCACCACGCACCGCATTTAATCTACAATAAACGATTACCTCGATTTGAAGACGTATAGTGTTATGTATTGCTTTGAAAGCTCATCCTACATGCTCGTAAATAATATTTTATAAAATATTTATTAGATGTATCGCCTAAGCTTGTACGTATTGCACACTGTATTTTTGAAATCTCGAAACTGGCACTGTAACAAAGGAAAATTCTTATACCTTATTCCTCACTTTACCGAGACTTACATATACTTACTGTTACTTTGGGTGTCATTATTTAAAATTGTTGTTAGACATCAAATCACACGAGAACAGAGTAATATTTGAACGAAACAGGTGTTTACAAAACAATTGTCCTATTTTTACAGTGTGAGCCTTTGTGATTGTAAATAACTTTCCCGTTTCCAAAATGTCAGGGACGATCAAAAGTTTCTGTTCGAAGGCCATACAATCCACAATTCATATAGCAACCAGGGTAAATCACCGTGAGGATAAAGGCAGTCAACACACCGACGCACCTGGCTGCAGATGCCTGTTTGGTAGAACAACGTGTCCTGCTGTGCGATGACGTCCGGAACTGCCTGCTGCACTTCCCCTACCGACAAGAAACGTCGACTCTTAGAGGCATGTTTTAATGAACCGAAGTCGTGATTGTCACATGAGGAGAGATCAAGACTACAGGGTGGACATTCGAGTGTCTTCCACATGAGTTTGTGTAACTTCTACGTTATTACATTCGCCAGATGGGGACTTGCGTCGTCAAACACCAGCACGGAACTTGGCGCACCATTCCACAACGGTGGTTTCCAACAAACACATTCTTCATTCTCCAGTGAATGTCTACAGGTCTTTGTCCGTCGGTAGCCAAGAAAAGAATAACACCACGTTGGTACTGTTTGGACGCATCTGGTAATAACGTCAGCAGATTTCACATTTCTGCATTTACGGCACGTAAGTCAGAAAGACACGAATGCCACACTGATCTCTTGCGTACATGTCGGTGCTTATATACCGGGATCGGATTTGCACTACGTTGCATATACGTGACAGTACCGACTTAAAATGGAAATCTTCAGATCGCCCGTGACGCACATTGATGAGCCAAAACATTATGCCCACCTGTTTAATAGCGTGTTGATCCACATTTGGAAAGCAATACAGCAGCGGTTCTACGTTCACGGTTTCGTCAAGTCCTTGGTTGGTTTCCGAAGGAATGTAGCACTGGATATCTACTGATAGGTCACGCAATTTCCTTAAATGACGGGACAGTGATTTGTGGATGCGAACTGGTGCGCGATAATGTCTTACGTTGTCCCATCTTGTAAAGATCATGCAAATTTGTTGGTTGCGTCATAAACGTAAGTTCAGCATCATGCCCCTCAAACCAATTAGCACTATTCTGGACAGGATATCCTGCTGTAAGATGCCGTCGTTGTCACGGAATACACCAACTATATGCAGGTGGTTCACAATAATGTTTATGTAGTTGAAATGCCTGGGCTAGCAGGCCAGAGCGGATTACATTGTGGAAAGGGGCCAAAATAAGTTGCTGTCAGTTACACTCAACATACAAACTTTATTTATCAATACACAATATTACAACAAGGATGCAAAACACTCAAAACTTTAATCGACCTCCTTTGATTAACTTTAGGTCGGCTCAAGGCCACACTCGAAATGCAAGACGCAAGGCTTAAGCAAGAAATTGAAATACAAGGTTCTTCTGGAGGTTTCACACAAAAATATTTTATAAACCTTCAATCTAAACAGGCTGAAGGCCTTAATAATTTAATTTTAATGGAGATGGGCTAGAGGCCGCATATTAAGCAATATATTTTTTTTAATAAAATGAAATTCCTTCTGCTGTATTTAAGATTTTTTTATTTACTTCACTACTACTGTCTTAAGTACAGCTGGAGGAATTTCATTTTAATAAAAATTATACCAGCTGTGTCCCACCTTGATCCAGTTTAAATATGGATGTACGAATATTAAACACTAAGAAGAGTTTCAGTCAAAATGCAGAAGGCCTTATCTTGAAATATTTCATGAAAAATTCGACTGAAGGCCCCATATAAAGCATAAGAATCTTATGCCTCAAGGGCAAGACAATAACATTAATTTAAAAATTAAAACTCAGCTGAAGGCTGCACATCGGCAAATTCTTTAACGGCTTAAGCCCTAGAAAGAAGAGTTTCAATTTTAAACGGCAGAAGGCCGTATCTTAAAACATTTCATGTAAAATTCGGCTGAAATCCCCTATAAAGAATAACAATCTCATGCCTTAAGGGCAAGACAAGAACATTAATTGGTATGGAACTTGGCTGAAGGCCACTCATCAACCAAATAACTAAACCCCAAACAGGGAAATTACTACGTAACACACAAAGAATGGCGCTCAGAAGTTTCCAAGGGTCGGCCTGGGGTTGTAACACTAATGCACGTATAGGTGAGACAGGCAGCCTGTTCAACGACTTCTTAATCTGAAGGCTACCCAACCGACAGATAGTCTACTGACCCATCAACAAGATCAGTTTCGCTCCACGCAACCAGCAAAACCGACCACAAGATTTCAATACAACGACACACGGAATATTGGCGCCCACAACGACCAGCACCACCTCAGCTGTCAAACTACATGCCGCCCTGGACAGTAACAACATGCCGAGGAAAATACACTGCCGAAAATTACGTCAGCGACCAGGGCAGGTAACAGGAATTGAGACGTGTATCTGTCCGTCTCGTTTAAACACGAACCCTAGTTAGGCCTTGGCTTCCCGCCGGCGCTTTTCCGCGTGGCGGCCCCGTCTGTTCTCCTCGTCTCATGCCCCGCCCTCTGGGTCGGTGGAGTGGAGTGACTGAGTCGTGAAACGTGGCAGTATGCCATCGACTCCGGAAGTGCTTGTTTATCTTACTTGCAGTGGTTTGTGTGGTGTCGGCCAGCTTATTCCACCGTGAGGTTCTTCCGCATAGCGTGTCTGACTTGGAGAAGCCGTTAGCTCCGATTATGCTTGTCCTTGTCGGAAGAGAATTGAAATAAGGAGCTGTGATGTTACTGTTCCGGAGAATAGTGGGAGTCGCCGAGGATGGTTGCTCCGGGAATGTTTTGAGCACTGAGGGCAGCAGGTTTTCCGCCGGGAGTGGAGTATATTTGGCTATTGCCGTTGTGCTTTTGACTTGCTATTGCCTTGTATTAGGGTGGTGTTTGCGACTTCTTTTATGTTGCTGCCGCCGACATTATGTGTTTTCCGTCCACCGGCTTGGCTCGGCGGTTCTGAACCTATGAAGGAAAAGGTTGAATGTTAGTTCTGCACTGTGTTTGCGGAGTTTGACTTCGAGTGTGTAGGTTGTTCTTGTACTGCTGGGCTGGTTCCTCGGTTAGGCGTCGACGTGAGCGTGAATTGCTTGGTTAAAATTTGCAGTAGGCACTCCGGGCATGGTCGATGCTGTAGAACGAGGATAGTGGAACATGTTGAATCAAAGGCTGTGAATGTGAACTGTTGCTCTGTCATGTCACACTAGGAGACTGTCTAATTAGGTACTGATGTATTGGTGGCTATCTATTGATTCTTGTGACCAATTTGATAGTCAGTTCCAAGCCTACGTGTTCTGTGTATGTGAGAGAAAGAAAAGAAATTTGTGAAGTACGTGGCTGTGCACACCTTAAAAGTTGTTGGTGCTTGTGTTTATCTTAAAGATGTTATTATCAGCCCCCTTTTAGACTGAAAATTTAACAGGGTTAGAGAATTTTATTTGTATGTTTGCCTATATGAACAGTGTCGATTGAGCTGGTGGCTTTTACGCCGGTTTGTGAAATGTGGCAGCTTTACGCTGCGGTTTAATGATTTGTAATTGAAGGGCATCATTTAATTCCTGTTTGGGGCTCGCCTTGTATTTTTCCTGTTTCGTACTACCTGAAGATTGTAAATCATGATATTGGGGCACGATGACTGATTGGTAGCCTTGCAGCTGCTTGTATTTCATACTCAGCAACTGTGGTTAAACTTTTGTAAATTTTCTGACCATGTTGGTGGATATTATTTGCATTTTAAATTTAGATTTTATGCAAGTTTGCCTTTTAGAAGTATATGCATGTATTGTTGTCCCTAGGTTTTAAGCTGGATAGTATCAATTGATTTATTTAAGGTTGCTAAGTTTTAGGGAATTGCTTCGCTGTATGATAGTTCTAAATGCTTAATGTGGATGGTAAATGTACTGTGGCCCTTAAGGCTCGATTACTGATAAATTTGTTGATTTGACTTCACCATCGGCCAGCCCTTCAGGCTGAGCTGTTTATTAAGTACCTTGATGAATTGGACCTCCAGGCACCCCTTTTGGAAGCTCTACAGCCCTTAAGGCTTTGAAATGCATTTTTAATACTTAACCTCCCTTGCTAGTGTACTGGGGCCCTTAAGGCCGGCTTACAGATAAATTGCTGGCCATTACTTACTTATTGCAGAATTTGTTTGACTAATTTCATTTATTACCTGGCCCTTAAGGTCGAGTTGTTAATAAGCACTTGGTATTTTCCAGTTGGTATATTTAAGATTTTCTTATCTTTTTAAATCGGCTCTTCTGGCCCCTTACTTGGAAGTTGAACGGCCCTTCAGGCCTCTTTATTGTTTCACACTGCCTTGCCTAAACTGTTGGAAAATCTGCTCTTTAACTAAAGTCTAGTTAATTATTTTGGTGGCCCTTCAGGCTCAAACCTTCTGATCATACGTTTATATTTGAATATTTTCTTTGTCTGTGGTATTGGGCTTTTATATCTTAAATTTTGAAGTGAAGTGAATTTTGGTTTGCAAATTTACTAGCCCTTCAGGCTGAAGACGTTATATGTATTCTTGCTAAACTGGCTCTTCAGGCTTTCTTTGCGATTGCAGCCCTTAAGGCATACGCAGTACTATGTTGCGTGGTACAATGTTAAATTGTTGATGAACTAGTTTCTTAAGGTTTGATTCTCCATATATTCATTATCTTGGCAGATTGTATATTGTATTTTAGCTAGTTTTAATAAATGCATTAGATGCAAGGTGTGATGTTACTTCTACCAGCACTTGGCCCGGCTTCCTCGCCCGATCATAGTGGCTCCTTACTTTCTTGATTGTTAGAATTTTGGCCGTTAGCCACTATTATCGGTTTCAGGAATGTCAACGGCCACAAGGCAGAAGATACCGCTGGTCAACTTCAATAACAAGAAATAAATTAACGTAAACTTCACAGGAAGATGGCGGGAGTCTTAGCCGACTTGAATACACACACGTTGTTGCCCGCGGGAATGTCCTAAAAGCCAAAAGTAGGATCAAACGGACATATGTAAACAGTTGAGGCTCGATAGAGGGTTAAGTGAGGACTCAACTTTCATGTTCAAGCTCGGTGGGCTGCAAACTTCGTAGCCCTCGCAAGCAGCACCTCACACTCCAACCGCACATGCACAGCGCCAGCGGCCCCAGTCAGGGTCGGAGACTTCCTCGCCGCTCCACGCCAACCGACCGACTGCCCAGGCCAGGAAACGGTGAATGGACCAAATATACGTCGGCCGATGAGACGACCAACCGAACGACCAATCAACGGACGTCCCGCTCCAGTCTCCCTCCGTTGGAAAGTTCACGTGTTTCGCCAGCTGTTGGCGAGCATTGGCTACCCGCACCTCACCGGCGCTCCGTCCCCAACTTCACTGCTGCTGCGTCCCGACTGCATTGCTGGTCCGTCTCCTACTCACTGCCAGACACACGACGATCCGGAAATACTATCGGTCGCTCCAGAGATGTTACGACAGTGTACTTATCGATACGCGCTGCTGCTGCCGCTCACAGGCAAGTAAGGCAGGAAGTAGTGGCGCCAGTAAATGGAATAGGAAAACGAGGCGGCAGTACCGTAATAGAAGTTGGCAAATAATAAAGGGCATGAACACGAGCTGTCCACGGTTCAGTAGTCTTCAGCTGTCTTGATACCTTCGATTACTACATGTGGTCCATGGAAACATGGGTGAATGTCTCCCAGACGGTAATACTGCCGCATCGGCCTGCGTCCGTGACGTGGCTCATGTTTCGAGATGCTTTTACCTTGAACGATGGATTATCCGACCACTTTCATCTACCTGGTGGGACAACGAATGTGAGACACCCGACCAAGCAAAATGTTTCCATTGATCCATAGTGCAATCTTGATGGTCCCGTGTCCACTGCAGTCGTAACTGACGACGTCGTTGGGTCGTCATGGAAACATGTAAGGTTTGTCTGCTGCATACCCCTATGTTCAACAGTATGCGCTGAATGGTGTGCTCCGAAATACTCGTGCTTGCACCTGTGGTCAGATTTGCCACAGACAGCCGCATACGCTGCTTCACACAGTGGAGAAATTTCAGACCACCAAGCACTCAGTTGAAGCATGGGCGTCCAGCAGCTTGTCACCTGGTCGTGGTTTCACTGTCCGTCAACTACTTTTCACAGCACTTACACAGCTGATCAGCGTCACCGCAGTTCTCCTTCCCAGGCGTCTGACCATAACAATTTTCCCTTTGTCAGAGTCGATTACATGAGTGGATTTGCCCTTTTGTGACTCGTATCATCATTAACATTATTTTTAGTTCGCCTCTGCTCCTCTTATGTACTTTCGCCACGTGCTCTCAACACCACTAGGGGTAATTAACTCTTGTGGTAGACAATGGGCATAGCGTTTTGTCTCATTAATGTCTTGGAGACATATCAGCACTCTTTTACGATGTGTGTTCAAAGCGTATTGGGAATTTTGTAATTTCGCTGGTTGTATTAGTCAGATTCGCGTGGTTTTTCGTTATTGTGTTGATAAACTTGTCTGAGACGTAGCTGTACACTGGTAGCTAAATTGGCTGTTTAGTCAGTCGTCAGTTGTCAAGAAGGTTACATGAATTTTCTTATGTGCAGCGCTTATTGATTTTCTTTGAAAATGTGTCAGAGTATCTGCATTAAATTTGGTTAAAAATAGAATAACATGTAACAAAGTTTTAAAAATGATGAATATTGTAATGAGTACAAAAAGAATTTTCTAGTGTTACAAGCATTTCCAAGATGGCCTTGAAAACGAAGAAGATAACGAGTGTTGTGGACGCCCCAGCACGTCAACTACCGATGAAAACGTGGACAAAGTGAAAGATATGTTTATGGACAATCATTGAGTCACAGTCAGAGAAGTCGCTGATGATGTTGGCATATTAACTAGCTCATGAAATGAAATCTTTTCAGATGTTTTGGGAATCAAATGCGTGAAACAGGTAATGGCTTTTGCACCACGATAGTACACCTGCTCATAGTTCATTGCTTGCTCGTGAATTTTTGTCGAACCGAGCGAGGTGGCGCAGTGGTTAGACACTGGACTCGCATTCGCGAGGACGACGGTTCAATCCCGCGTCCGGCCATCCTGATTTAGGTTTTCCGTGATTTCCCTAAATCATTCCAGGCAAATGCCGGGATGGTTCCTCTGAAAGGGCACGGCCGACTTCCTTCCCCATCCTTCCCTAATCCGATGAGACCAATGACCACGCTGTCTGGTCTCCTTCCCCAGACAACCAACAACCAACCAATTTTTGTCGAAAATAAAAACAAACATTGTAGCGATGTCTCAGCCTCCATATTCTCAGATATGGCCCCGTGTGACTTTTTTCTGTTTCTAAAGATGGAAAGAACCTTAAAGGGCCTTCATTTTACAAGCATAGATGAGGTTAAAAGCGCATCGCAGAAAGAGCTAATGCTGTCCCCAAGATCGAGTTCCCGGATGTGTTTCAGAGATTGTCAGAAGCTCTGGCATAAGTGTGTAATAACTGCAGGGGCTACTTTGAAGAAAATAACATTTATGAATACGTGCAAATATTTTTTTCCAAAAAATGAAAATTCCCCATACTTTTTGAACCTACCCTGTATACTCATTAGCTTCCCACGATTCCAGGAGAGCCTTGCGTTCCACCATTACGAAGCACCTTAAGGAAATAACTGAACGACCAAGAGATTCATGTCACCGGCGCTGCATCAATTATAGCAATAGTAATGACTGGGAATTGGGGCGCACCGGTCTCACTCCAACCCATGACCAGATGTTTTGAAATGGGTGGGAGATATGAAGAACTTTCTGTCTAGTACAACAATTGAACACCCTCTGCATCGAGTTAGGTCAGAACAACACGATCAATATATGGTCTTCCGTTATCTTCTTGATAGAAATCATCGCAATTATCCAAAAGACAAAGTACAGTCATCAGTATTAACGCGTCAGAAAAGTAATATTTCATTTCTGATTATGCGAATCAGAGGTGATCGTGTTGTGCACCCAGTGGCATCACATACCGTCGCTCAAGGTACTGGCCCCGAAACGACGATGACGGGTGTCGTATGTCAGCGTCAGTTCTCCTCTGAGCCTTGACCTCTACGTCTACACACATTCTACATACAACATGGAGGGTACGTTGGTCGCTACTAGTCATTTCCCTTTCCGTTCCACTTGCAAACAGAGCGAGAGAAAAACGACTGTCCATAGAAACCTTACTTTCTCTTATCTCATGTTCGTGCTGCATACGTGGAATATACGTTGGTGCCAGTAATATCGCTGTACAGTCAGCTTGAAACGCCGCTTATCTAAATTTTCTCAATAGCGGTCTTTGAAAAGAATGCCGCCTTACCTCCTGGGACTCCCATTTCGTTTTGCTCGAACCTACCAGTAACAAATCTAGCAGCCCGCCTCTGAATTGGTCAGATGTCTTCCTTTAATCCGACGTAGTGCGGATTACAAACACTCCCGCGGTACTCAAGAATTGTTCGCACTAGGGTTCTATGTGCGGTATCCTTTACAGATGAACCACACATACCTAAAACTCTCCCAACAGACAGACGTCGACCATTGGTATTCCCTGTTACAGTCTTTACACGCTCGTTCCAATTCATTTCACTCAACACTTTGCCTCTCCGACAGTATGCATTTACACCTAATTATGGATAAGTTGAAAATGGAAGGGTATTTAGCGTTTAACGTCCCACCAACGATGAGTATCTGCCCAGATAGGATTACGATGGGGGAAGGACACTAGTTAAGCCCTTTTGAAAGGAATCAACTCGGTTGTCACCTTCAGTGACTCAGGAAAAAACATAGAAAATCTGATCCAGACAGCGAGGCAAGTGTCCAAACTCGGATTCTTCTGAAATACTGGTTCAGTGTCTTAAGCACTGTGTTACGTCTTCATTGTAGTTAGCTATGAGAACTCAAATGTAGTTCCTTTAGTACACCAGTTAAACTGATCACATCATATCCATACTAATATTATAAAAGTGAAAGTCACTCTGGCAGTTCCGCTTTCACGCCTAAGTCGCTGAACAGATTTTGATAAAACTGAGATAGCTTGAAAGCTGAGGATGAACAAAGGATACTTTAAAAAGTCTGTACTACAACAAGTTTATTGATTTGAAGAATATAACGCGAAATATGGTGCAATAATTACTCTTTGAAAAAACTATTTATCTTTGACTTTGTAACTTTATCATATTTTTGAAAATGCATTTATTGGTTGATATGTTCTACATAATAAGATTCAACGTAATCAATGCAATGCTTTTCAATTCTCAACGTGTTTAATCCATACTTCTGTACTAATACCTGTATAATAAATGCAAAAGTAACGCACTTAACGACTCTACCGCTGAACCGATTCCAACGGTATTTGGTATGGAGATGGCTTGAACCCTGAGGAAGACGATAAGCAACTTTAAATAGCTGTAGCTTTTTGTTATTAACATTTTTAATTATGGTATACTTGAGTGGCATGCAGACGACGCTGGCGTTTTGCTGCATCAGTAGCCTCCTCGTCATCCACGTACTGCCTCCCAAGGAGTGCATCCTTTATTGGTCCAGACGGGTGGAAGTCGGAAGGTGCTTGATCCAGGTCGTAGCGTGGGCGAGGAAGAACAGTCCAATCAAATTTTGTGAGCTACTCCCTGGTACGCAGACCAACAGGAACGTCCATTGAGCACCGAGGTGTTTCATTGTGATCTGTTTACCATATCGAATGAGGGTGTCCGCACGTTCCGACATTACAGACGGCACAGCTGTGTGGCCGACCGGTACACAGGATATCAAACAGGGTTGCTCGACCTTGCAATGATAAAAGACTTCTCGCCCAACGACTTTCCGGTCTTTTGTTCACTGCCAGGTCTCCGTCAGCCAGCAGCTACGAGTATCTCCGATACTCTGATTTTCCTCCAGAAGAAACTCAGTGACATCCCTCAGCTTGGAGCGCACCTCTGTTACAGACAAGGCTACGTATAGCGCCTGTAGCTATCAGAACTTCAAGAAATTATAGGGACTGAAGCGGGAATGCTCCACGATGTTCCACAATAAATTTCACATTGTTTGAACTGAAATTACTCGAGAGGGACTTGTGTTGATTTTACGTACAGAACTCCCCTGGTAGTTCTACTATCGCAAATGGCTGAATAGTCAGCAACAATTTACATAGTTCTGCCAGTATTATGACATTCAAGATATTGAATTCCTGAATTCTGCCTGAGAGGAACCATCGTAACCGTTAAATGGAGAGCCAGTGTTTCATGGTAGTCATAGTGGCTATTCACGGCAAAAGCGAAGCAGAGAAGTGAATGGGAAACTTAAAAGTAAAAACCATTAACTGAGTTTTCAGTAGCACATCCATTTCAGGAACATACATTATGAAACACAGCGATGAAGGTGATACAGTAACCCAGCTGAATCTCTGCTGACGAAGCTGTGCTTCAAAATGTACATCTGCCAACCAAACATGCTACCGAAGGTACAGGAAATGCTTCAGCTTTATTTCGAGTGTTTGTCTTCCATTTCGGCATCATTCTTCATGTTGATACGTCATTCGAGTGGTGCGTGTAGAACCAGAACGTGGTGACACTTCCCTGTACAGAGATAGCAATGTCTGCATCACTTTTGGTATGCCTTCTGTTACAGGATTAAGAGGTGGCGTAAAAGTGGTCGCCGTGCTGACAATCTGTGATGCTCCAGACTTAGTCGTACAGTCTGTGTGGATATTTGTGTTACTGCAAACAAGCCCATTACCTGAATCGAGGCACATGACTTGGATGTACCTGCATGCATGGCTGAGGAACCAATATGTCTGCCTGAATCCAATGGTTTTATATTCGGATGACCATCATGGATCCGACCAATGGGAGCAGCAACATCAGGGAACTATAGACTGCAATCTCGAGGGGGCCGATCCTGACGGTATCGAATTAGGTCACTGCTTCTAACACGAGGTATAACATTATCTTTTCTCAAATCCACTGTGTAAATAATCTTTACACATAGAATTTGGATGACATCTGTTCATCTTACTTCAAGCTAATTTGACATACGTTGCATGCCGTTGCATGCAAGATGTAGCATTTTTAATATCCAGATGAGTAGAAAGAGATGCGAGACCACATCAGAGCTCTCCAATGACAAATATAGAAACAGTAGTACAGAAGTGAAGACAGAGTGACGTAAATAGGCAGTGGTCTACCGGACCAGGTGCGGTCGTGTCCTTGCTGGGCGGGACGCGTGCCAGGGTTGGCCGCTGCGGTCTGTGGAGCCACGCGACACCTGCTACCGTGTGGCTGACGACCGCCGCCGTCCATTGAGTGGTGGCGCCTAACGGTACGCTCGAAACCCGACGCCTCTGCGCCTCTTGCCCTCCATTGATCCAGGGCGACGGCTGCGGTGCGGTGCGGCGGCGTGCGGTGCGGCACGTCTGTGGCCTGGGATATGTTTCACGTTCGAGCTTCCTGCTGCTGGTCCTGTAGCCCTTCACCTCGTATCCAATAGACGAGATGTTACCGACCAGGGTAGGAACGCCTTAGGTAATGAACCAGCCTGCAGAATAAAAAGGATTGAGGGGTTACAGCGCAAAATGATCTTGCTGACAACCAAAGCGTCAGCTTAGAACCTGCAGGCCCACATCGCCAGACATAGTGATGACGACATGCACCAAGGCACAACTCCAGTCACAATGTCCTTCCGGAAGGGGTGAGAAGAGAAGCCTCAAAGAGGGGCAGGACGAATTTCCTAAGACTCTGACAGTCATCTTTCTTCCGATCTCCACATTTCTGGGTGACATCACAGCAGCCACTTTGAATCCTAACTCATTCCTCAGCATGCCAGTCGCTAACAATCTAAACAAAAGTAGTAAACAACAATTACTTCTAACAACTATTAACGCAATACAGTATAGCTTAGTGTAGTGCTAAGGTGCTTTGTAGTGTGGTATTGTATAGCGAAGTATAGAACTGTTGTTGTTGTTGTCTTCAGTCCAGAGACTGGTTTGATGCAGCTCTCGATGCTACTCTATCCTGTGCAAGCCTCTTCATCTCCGAATAACTACTGCAATTTAGATCCTTCTGAATCTGATTTGCATCTTCATCTCTTGGTCTCCCTCTATGATTTTTTGCTCTCCACGCTTCCCTCCAGTACTGAATTGATGATCACTTGATACCTCACAACGTGTCCTACCAACCGATACCTACTTCTTGTCAAGTTGTGCCACAAATTCCTCTTATCCCCAATTCTACTCAGTACCTCCTCATTGCATACGTGATCTACCCATCTAAACGAGCATTCTTCTGTAGCACCACATTTCGAAAGCTATTCTCTTCTTGTCTAAACTATTTTCGTTCATTTTTCACTTCCATACATGGTTATACTCCGTACAAATACTTTCAAAAAAGACTTCCTGACACTTAAATCTATACTCGATGTTGATAAATTTCTCTTAATCAGAAACGCTTTCCTTGCCATTGCCAGTCTACATTTTATATCCTCTCTACTCCGACCATCATCAGTTATTTTGTTCCCCAAATACTACTTTAAGCATCTCATTTCGTAATCTAATATCCTTGGCATCACCTGATTTAATTCCGTTAAATTTCATTATCCTCGTTTTGCTTTTGTTGATGTCCCTCTTATATCCTCCTTTCAAGACACTGTCCATTCCGTTCAGCGGCTCTCTCAAGTCCTTTGCTGTCTGACAGAATTACAATGACATCGGCAAATTTCAAGGTTTTTATTTCTTTTCCATGGATTTTAATTCCTACTCCAAATTTTTCTTTTTTCTCCTTTACTGCTTGCTCAATATACAAGTTGAATAACATTGGGGATACGCTACAATCCTGTCTCACTCTCTTCTCAACCACTGCTACCCCTTCATAACCCTCGACTTTTATGACTGCCATCTGGTTTTTGTACAAATTGTAAATAACCTTTCGCTCCCTGTATTTTGTCCCTGCCACCTTCAGCCCTGAAAGAGAGTATTCTAATCAAAGTTGCCAAAACCTTTCTCTAAGTTTACAAATGCTAGGAACGTAGATTTGCCTTTCCTTAATCTATCTTCTAAGATAAGTCGTAGGGTCAGTATTGCTTCGCGTGTTCCAGCATTTCTACGGAATCCAAACTGATCTTCCCCGAGGTCGGCTTCTACCAGTTTTTCTATTCGTATGTAAAGAATTCGTGTTAGTATCTTGCAACAGTGACCTATTAAACTGATAGTTCTGTAATTTTCACACCTGTCAACACCTGCTCTCTTTGGGATTGGAATTATTATATTCTTTTTGATGCCTGAGGGTATTTCGCCTGTCTCGTGCGTCTTGGTCAGCAGATGGAAGAGTTTTGTCGTGACTGGCTCTCCCAAGGCTATTAGTAGTTCTAATTGAACTGGCTCAAAATTTATTTTTACGAGAAAGAGAATGTCTTAAACTATTTTTTTATAAAGTTCCACCATTGTTCAGACATTTTTCATAGTGAGAAACCAACTTTTCCGTGCCCTCTTTATAGAAAGATGCCGGCAGTGATGGCAGTCTCTGCTGAACACTGTTCTTTTTTCCCTTTCTTTCTTGTTGCGTCGTCCTCCAAAACCACATTTCAAGTTCAAGAATAAGTGGTAGTCAGAAAGTGTGAGATCGAGACTGTATGGCGGATGATCGAACTGCCACCGCTCCATTGACTGTTGTTTCGATTCTGAAGTGACATGACAAACGCAAGTTTCATCATCGGTAACAATTCTGTTTAAGAATTTTTCTCCCTCATCACGGAACTGAGTAAGAAATATCAAATCACTGCCAAGTCGTTTCATTTTGTGGACACCTGTAAGCATTTGCGAAATCCAACGGGAACACAATTTGAGAAAATATCAAAGTGATTTGAAACAATCTCATGTAAAAGAAGTTTTCAAATTTGTGGAATCTCATCAGAAATCATTCTTGTTGTTAACCACCTGTTTTAACGAGTTTTCTCACTCACTTTCTCAACCAAACCATCTTTGACAACAGATGGCTGCTCACTCCATGCTGCCTCATGAACAGTATTTCATTCATGATTACACTTTCTCACCAGTCCATCAGTCATCACATTGTCACCACTAATCTCCATGAGCTGACTATGACTTTCAGAGTGCGTAACATTCTTTGCGTTCAAAAAACGTATTCACAGTCGGTGGGTTTTGAGGCTGTCTTAAACATTTAGAAAGTTCACTAAAAAATGTAAACACAATGGAATCCAGCTGTAATGGCGCCAATTGAAAGACAATGAACCAGAAGATGAGTGCGAATGTGCAGAAGTGCGATTGCAGTGTGTATATATGCCGACTGAGGCGACGAACGAAAATTTGTGCCACGACGAGGATTCAAACCCCATGGTACAAATTTTCATTCGTCGCTTCAGTCTGCATAGATACATAACAGATGTTTGATGCTTGAAAAGGACTCTGAAACCATACAGTTGCAACTGCGACACTAGTGCTGTAGTGATGGTAAAACGAAATGGTACTTACATTTCGGATATGCACACAAACACGCATTTTTACTTTATTTACATCAAATCAATACTCCTTTTCCTGCCACCTGATCGAATAGTGGAAGTGTAGAAGGCTGTCGATTCCGTTCTCAAAAATGACCCATTTGTCATCACAGAACGACAGACCGACTTTAAGTTTTGAAACAGTCTGTGCCATTTGGCTCCTGACTCTCAGAACCATGGTAGCACCACAGAACACTGCGACTGTGGCCTCACGACACACACATTTCATTCTTCTCTGGATGGGAGGTGCATCTGTACGTTCCACGTAAATTTTGATCTGAGGCCAAAGTGTTGGGTCAAGCCCACTCGTCCCGTATAGGGTGCCTAAGGTATGCTGCGTTCTCGGAATGCTATACGACAGCTCAAGCAAATAACATTAGTAGTTTTATTTCTATCAAGCAGATTGACAACTTAAATGTACAAGGGTGTCGCAAGAGATGGGCGACATGCAACATAAATCCGAGTTCTTGCTATACACAATGTTCAAACAAGCAATGTGTATGGATTCCACTAATGTCTGGCTGAGGCTGGCAGGAGCGGCGCTTGTATTTACTTCTTGCAGAGGGCGCTCCTGGCGCAGTTTGGCTCTTGTCAGCGGGCTATTGGCTGACGTTTCCTCAGCGCCTTCTCTGGTCTTGCGTTCTTCCTCTTCGTTCCGGCACATGTGACTACGCCAGCACACAAAGACTCCACATTCTGTGACCCATTTCCTTCGTCCTTCAGTAGGTCGATAACCTTATTGTTTGCAGGTGTTAGACCATAAGGATTTCCGGTCATATATACAGACATGTCGGAAACATCAGGGTAACACCTTATTACTTCGTATGGAAAGCATCAACTGACGCAATATATGAAACTATCCTTATCCTTATATAGTAACTTCAGAGCTACGAAATAAATTTATGCTAACTCGTAAAAAATGGCTCTGAGCACTACGAGACTTAACTTCTAAGGTCATCAGTCCCCTAGAACTTAGAACTACTTAAACCTAACTAACCGAAGGACATCACACACGTCCATGCCCGAGGCAGGATTCGAACCTGCGAGCGTAGCGGTCGCGCGGTTCCAGACTGTAGCGCCTAGAACCGCTCGGCCACTTCGGCCGGGGCTAACTCGTAATTAAACTAATAGGTATGCTTGGTATGGAGTTTTGATATGTCCAGTATCCACATACTGACATAGAGAGATTTCCTGAACATTACCGAAACCTTATCCATATCCCGAATAACACAACCTTCGTTGAAGATAGTGCCCTGCGAAGAGTAAAGTTAGGCCTGGCGGTATAATATCTTGCTCCATAACGTCCCTTCCAACTGTAAACCAAGAGAATTTCGGGCAGTTTCTCAAATTATCCATTGCCTTGCCGAAAATTACATTGTTCATTAGTTTAAAAAAATCTTTTTCAAAGTCACACGTCGCGAGTGCCATTTATTTGGTGTTGACATCATTATACTCCATCAACCTGCCTGACTATCTGAAGGCCGTGCGGTTCTGGCGCTGCAGTCCGGAACCGCGGGACTGCTACGGTCGCAGGTTCGAATCCTGCCTCGGGCATGGATGTGTGTGATGTCCTTAGGTTAGTTAGGTTTAAGTAGTTCTAAGTTCTAGGGGACTTATGACCTAAGATGTTGAGTCCCATAGTGCTCAGAGCCATTTTTGACTATCTGAAGCAGACAGCGCGAGTGACTCTGTAACAACAATAACGTTATCCTACTGTATATGTAATAAATTTTTGTCTTCTGAATTTCGATAAATTAGTATAATCGATGTTCTGATCTCATTTCTTTTTTGTTTCATGACATGTTGAAAAAGCTATAAACAAATTTCGATGCAAATTTTAATATTTATGTCAAATTTCAAGTAATGTTGTAATCGAAGGGAAGTGTACCTAATGTTGAAACTATTGTAAGATGTGAAAGTTGTATTTGTACGCCTGGTCCATACGTAGGCAATGTATTAGAATATGTGGAATGTAAAACCTTTGGTCAATACCCTGTCTGTAGGGGAGCAGGAAAAGGTGGAGGTAGGCGAGCGCGGGAAAATGTACACGGGCACGATACGGCATAACGGGCTCAGCAGGAGTAGTCGGAGTTGGGCATCAATCTGAGAAACACGTGCTGGATCGAGGAGGCTCTCCTGGAAGACGTGATTCCGTTGAGCCTCGGATGCGCCGTTTCTGACGCCTATACAGCATGGCAATATTCCATAGGCACTAAATGGAAAAGTATTGCGACGCTATGAAGAAGTGAAGTGCCAATATTTCAAGAGCCATTGCTGTAATTGCATGTGTGCTTTGTGCCTCGCTGTCTCGCCGCCTGCCGACCGCCACATCGATACGAACAGGTTGAAACTTTCAGTACTGTATTCGTGTGGACCAGTGTCACTTTTGCTACATACTGTTCAATAATAACTTAAATTTTACCAGAACTGTCCTATCAATTAATAATCCTCACAACTAACCTAGACAGGGTCCTTTCCACATGTGGTACAATCCGAGTGTCCCAAGATGAAGATTTAAAGTTTATGTTAATAATAATTACCTACAGACCTATCAATATTAGAATAATGTTTAAAGAACTTTGTTGTTAATGAAATACTGGACGAATAATATAGGTCTGACCAAGTTGGAAGATAACGTTGAAATTGGTTTAGTAATGAAGTTTATTTAAATTGAGACAAAAATAACAGTAGTTAAATGTGCAGGAAATAAGACAAAAAGAGTGGTAAATCATATTTTGGAAATCTTGAATACTTAATACTCTCAATAATTAAACTTTCACTACAGTGATCTTAACAGTTTCAGGGTCTCCACCCCCCCCCCCCTTTTTCTTTTCTATTCATTTGAACTCTGAAGTGTACTGAACTGATTTGACCAGTAAAGTTAAAGTCAATATAAAACCTAAATTTATCAGTGTTTTACCCTTCTTAAAATTGACTTTGTATGTGTGTTTCAAAAGCGCTATTTCTAGGGTAACCTATGCCCGATTTCAGTCAGGTCAATAGACAATACGAAGTTTGTAGTAAACATTGTAGTGTAATGTTGTGTATTTATAGCTTGTCCATTTTAGTACAGAAAGTGAAAATATTAGTTCAGTAGATTTTTCTGGTTCTTAAGTTTACCATATAATGCAGTATTACTACGTGTTGTTATGCTTGTACGTACATCCACTTGTACAAGGAAAAAACTCACTTAATGCCTAATTAGGCTGGCGACCGTATTATTAACAACTGGTAGCATCTGCTGTGTATGTTTCTTGTCCATTCTAACGTGTAGTTACACTTTAGACTTGCTTGACGTATCCTTGTTGTTACTGAGTGGGTGTAAGTCTGATTTTGCCTCCATTCAGGTACACGCGGTCAACATAATTACTAAAATCCTTTCTTATAAGGTGAAGCCCGTCAACTTACCATAGTACAGGCTTTAAAGAGTTAACGTACGCCCGAGCGTAGACGTTACAACTCTAATGAGTTTCATTTCCAAACTGGGACCTTGCCATAGGTTTCTGTACTGCAGTAATATATCTCTTTACGCCCCCCTAATTTACTTAATCCAACGATTTCTGTATCAGAAGGCCACTGAAAATCTCCAACCGACAGAGATTGTTGCATTGGGTTCATATGTAAGTTGTTTGCATTTTGGTATAGGATATAGCTCAATCATCGAGTACGTTGGCATCCTCACCCATTCCCGCGTTATTTGACACCGCGCACATATGTACATGTTGGTAAAGTCCCCCAAGAATCCCACGTTCTAAAAAGTGCCGCAAGTCAACATAAGTCAATAGTTCAATGTTAACACATGTCTTTTTCAACATGGTGTTCCATGGATGACCTGGCGGGGTGTTAGTTGCTTCTCTACGCCAGGAATGCCTATGTCTATACCTTCCATGCGGGAGTCTGTGCGACAGTCGAACGACGCCATGTTTGTACGATACTTTCTTAATCGCGAAATTTAAAACTTCGGCTTTCTCTTTGCTGCCTTCCGTTGACACACTGTATTAGTTGACGAGTGCCAGAATAGAAACGTTTGACCCGCTTAGTGATTTTACGCATGAGCAACATTTTCTCGGGTTCTCGGGAAGATCTTTCGCTAAGATACGACGATGGTAGTTGTTGTATGCTTCGCGCATTGATTTTCTGACGGGCACTCGATTTTGTACCAACTTCCGCCTGCCGATATTTGAACGTTCTTTTTTTGTACAGAGAGTGCAACAATCTCTTTTTACCTCATCATTTTCAGAATTTGGTTATTAAACCACGAGAATCTTTTCCATCCTCAGGCCACTTACTTGGCACATAAGTCTCTAGAACAGTATTAACAATCTGTTTAAACTTCCTTCATAATCGTCTGTGTCCGTCGTATTGGAACTAAATGATGTTCATTCATTGTCTAAGTGGGATGGTGACAACTGTTTATCTGCTTCTTCTAGCACAGATGCTTTCCTAGCCTTCCTTATGGATTTATTAACATTAGTAATTATCGTCGCTATTGCGACATCCCTGTCTCTACACTGACAGTGTCGATAAGATCAAGCCGGTTGGTAACTATAAGGTCTGTAAGGTCTGTGACAAAATACGTCGGCCGTTTAGTACTGGAAAAAATCTAATAGCAGCGTTCCGTATCTTGAACTGAATGCGTCCACACTAAAAATCCTCTTGCATACGTGAAATGAAGCGTTTATTTTGATATAGGGGTTTCTGACGTTTGCAATAGTCTGTTCCTGGGGTTCTGAGAATCGTCGGCGCCGGCATTGTTCAAAAACGAAGAGAAGGAAACAAAATGCGCACAACGAACCTGTTAGTATCGGGTGAGGTACATTCCGCAGCTCAGGGCATTACAATACCACAATTGCGAACTCGCCTGCGCTCTGAAGCGCGCCGCGAACAGTTTAACTTGTTTCAGATTTCGCCTGATAATCCTCTTTCCGCCTCGGCACAGACCTGACAACAAAACACCTGCCTGTGAGAAACGTCGAGTGGAAACAAGCTAATGCGCTTTCTGCAGACTGGCGGATCTACCTGCCGAGGGTTCCAAAGGGTTGCGCCCAGCAGATCCAATTACGTGCTCCAGTGATCGCGATATCTGCTCTTCTCTGGCCATGTGAGGGCTGACCCATTCGAGCCTGTTTTCGGTGAATTGCGTGACGCAGGTATTATCCACCAGACTTCTGCATCGGAACATTTTCTGAAAGGCTTCCATGTCATTCCATATTTCGGAATTACAGTTCGTCTTAATTCAGCCGAATAAGACAAGGAGCAGCCATCAACGCTACTTCTAAACTACTGACGAATTTCATAGCTGCTGAAATTTATCTGTCAGCATGAAAGTGTTTAAATGGGGTCGCAGTTGTTATAGGAGATATTAATGGCAAAACAGTTTTATGAAAGTATGGGCTGAAACAAACACCTGATGTGATAAGCTGTCCATATAAGAATCGTTGTTCTGTGATTATTTCCTACAGGCCGAGTAGCCGGCGCTGCCCTGGTACGTGTTTATTTCAATTCTATTAGTCCATCTCTTCCTTCCCTCTCTCTCTGTCCGTCTCTTCTGGTCGGTCCCCTCTCTATCTCCTCTTCCCTCCCCCCCCCCCCCACTCTCACCGTTCAGCTCCTCCTCCTCCTCCCTATCTCTGTCCATTTCCCCCTCCACCGGTCTCTGTCCATTTCCTGTTTCTCTCATATTTCCTGAACTATGGGTCGCACAGTACATTCAGAATCATATGTGGGTGCTGTATGCTAATTGTGTTGCGAACAGAGTTAGTAGCACAGAAGCTATAAATGTAAACGTCATGACGCCATGCCTGTGACACCTTTATTGAAGGAACGGGGAAAACTTAGTTAGTGATAAACTCTTTCTCTTTAGTCATTTTGAGAGGGTTGACATCGAGAAAATGGTCCGAAAATGTTTGAAATAATATGTAAAGTTTATTTCAAACCACTAAGTTATCTCGTTCTCAGTGGATAGTGCACATAGAAGCTGTAATTATGGAACTTGTACATTATTCAACAGACAGCGTGGAAATATGGACAAACACACTGAACATTGTATAAGCATTGTATTCACTACTTCGAATCCTATCACATAGCACATATCAATGAAGGAAAGCATTTTCACAAATATGATAAAGTTCAAAAGTCAAAGAGCAAATAGTTTTTTCAAGAAATAACCTTACATTGAATTCTAAATTTGACTAAGTATGTGAACTAGGACCCGAGTTCTGCTCAGGTCACTATGAGTTTTTGACACATGGCAGTTCAAGTGCGTTGTATTTCCTCTTCATAATAAAAATAGTAAATTAAGTTTTAAATTCCTGCAAGTTTTTTTTAGGTGACTAGAGATTATGAAAGAAAAACTGGAAAGCAAAATAGACCCAAGAGGAGCTTTATAAGGCTCTTGATGCCATAAAATCAGGAAGAAAATGAAGAGAAGTATCGAGGACTTTTGGGATTCACAAAGCTACGCTCATACAAGAATGAATGCGAGAAATACCAAGGGACCAAAACCTAGAAGAAACCCAGCGTTTTCCATTAAGCACGGAAATGAGATTAGAAATCGCATTATTACTATGGTCATGCTGTTCTACGGCACTGCTTGCATACAACTGCGAAACATTGTGTTTAAATATGGAGAGGCTAGCTAGGTCGTAAACAATTTTGGTAACTCGTCTAAGTAAGCTGAAAATATTGTCTAGCTTTGTTTTTAAAGCGAAATCAGCGTATTAATCTGATAAAACCTGAAGAAACTAAGATTAATGAAATAAAGGCGTTTAATTAACTACAAGGTAATGAATGTTTTAAAAATGTTGAGCAAGTCTTTGAAAAACATAAATTTAAAGAGGGGGAGTTTTCAATGGCGATTAAACGTGCATAAATATTGCAAAAAAGCGCTACATAATTTTGGCTCCTAAATGTGCTAAACAGAGAGGGTGCCGTTTGGGAAAGGGAGAAAAACGTTACAGCGGTTTGTTGTGTCAGCACTGCTGGCATGTTCACTGATAAGCCTAAACATTATGACCACTTACCTAATAGGCAGTATGTCCACCACTGGCACCGATAGCAGTGGCGGCCCATCGTGGTATGGAAGCAATGAGGCCTTGGCTGGTCGCTAGAGGGAGTTGTCACCACATCTGCATACACAAGTCACATGGTTCCCGTAAATTCCACGGAGGGGGGCGAAGATTCTGATACCATATTCACTCACATCCCAGATTTGTTCGATCGGTTTCAGATTTGGTGGGTTGGGGGGCCACCACATCCGTTGGAACTCGCCGTTGTGTTCCTCGAACTACTTCCGCACACTCCTGGCCTTGTGACACGGCGCATTATCTTGTTGAAAAATGCAGTTACCATGGGGAAACATGATCGTCATGAGTGGGTGTACATGGCCGGCAACCAGAATACGGTATTCCGTGACCGTCATGATGCTTTGGGCGAGCTCCACTGGAGCCATGGATGGATATAATGGAGCCGCCGCCAGCTGATCTTCGTCCCACAGTACAGGAATCAATCAGCTGTTCCCCTGGACTGTGACGGATTCGCGCCCTCTCATCAGCATAATGAAGAAGGTATCGGGGTTCATTAGCCCACGCAACGCTTGCAACGCTCGCAACGCTATGCCACTGCGCTACCGTTCAGTGCCGATGGTAATGTGCCCATTGCAGTCCAATTTCGTGGTGTGAACATAGCCACATGCATGGGTCGTCGGCTGCGGAGGCCCATCGTTAAGAGTGTTTAGTACACTGTGTGTTCACACTTGTTCTCTGCCAAGCATTAAAGTCTGATGTTATTCCGGCACAGTTGGCCACCTCTCCTGTTTTTCCAGTCTGCCCAGCCGACAACGTCCGACATATGAAGGGCTTATTTCAATAGTGGTACAAGTTCATTTTCTTTCATTTTGAGATACAGAGCGCTGAAAAATCTGCAGTTGAGATACCAGAAATATTCAAGCATATGGCTTCTTGCCAGAGATGAACCTTTCTTTCTCTTTGTTTGGGTCATTAATTTCAGAAGCATTTTAGAGAGACAGGTGGAGGTAATGGACTTGTACCACTATTGAAATAAGCCCTTCATATGTAATGAGGAGTGGCTGCCCAACCCCAAGATGTCTGGACATGGTTTCGATATATGTTGAAGACACTCGCCACAGCACTCCTCAAACACCCGACAGGTCGTGTAACTTCCGAAATGCTCATGTGGAGCCTCTGGGCCATCACAATCTGCCCTCGGTCAGACTCAGGTAGATTGCACACCTTTCCCGTTCTACTCTTGGACAGCACACACACTAATACTACGTGCATCGTGCTATTGACTGACTAGCAAACATTCCACGCCAGGTGACGCTGGTTTATATCGATAGTAGGTCGGTAGTCATAATGTTCTGGCTGATCAGTGTACATTCCCTGCATTTTCATCTTCCCCAGGAAAAGAATGTCAAATCTCTTAAGTAAACGTGGCTCAGCTGGAGCAATATAAGGTTATTTCTCCAGTGGCTGATCAAATGGGCCATTATGTTTCGAATAGATCCAGCATTTCCAGAAGAATGTAAAACCGACTGTTGACGACACGGTGCTGCTGATTTTAGGTGATCGTAGTAGCTACATTTCACTTGATATTTTTGAATTTTATAAAAAAAAGAAGAAAAAAATTATTGTCACAATAGCCATACCTCTACACGCTTCTCACAAGCTTCAACCATTTGACGTTGCATTCTTTTCTTCTTTGAAATCAGCCTTCAGTCAAGAGTGTCACCTGTATATGAAGTCAAGGAATCAACAGTGTATGAAAAAATTACATCTCTTCGAGTTAGCTGAACTTTATAATATGCATGTATTAAATTCGCTACTATGGACAAAGGATAGTCGGGACTTAAAGCACGTGCGGTTTGCCCTTTGAATCCAGACACATTCCAGCACACTGACTTAGAACAACGTGAGATATTCAGAGACATCGTCCTTGAAGAAGCGCTCCTGAATGCAACAAGTGGAAATGACGTAGTTGCTTCTATCAAGGAACCAGATATCCCAGAAAGGAGTGAAGAATATTTCCCTGAATCACTGGCAGAAGTAGTTTCACTTTTGGTGGAAGAAGTCTCAACAACATCAACAAAATGTTAAAGTGTCAAGCACGTTAGTGTATCTGATATATCTCCTATTCCAAACAAGAAAGTGTTCTTTCTAAGACAAAATAATTTGAAGGAAGCATAAGGGAAAGTCAGTGATCCTTACAGCGACACCAGAGATGGAACAACCACAAATAGAGTTATCAGTAAAGAAGGAAATAGAAGCTATGAAGAAGAAAGCTACAGAAAACAAGAAAAATTAAGGATGAAGAAGATGACTGTGTGGTGTCACCGCCAGACACCACACTTGCTAGGTGGTAGCTTTTAAATCGGCCGCGGTCCGCTAGTATACGACGGACCCGCGTGTCGCCACTGTCAGTAATTGCAGACCGAGCGCCACCACACGGCAGGTCTAGAGAGACGTACTAGCACTCGCCCCCGTTGTACAGCCGACGTTGCTAGCCATGGTTCACTGAGAATTACGCTCTCATTTGCCGAGACGATAGTTAGCATAGCCTTCAGCTACATTGGCTACGACCTAGCAAGGCGCCGTATTCAAGTGATATTGAGATTCTATTAATGTATCATCAAGAGCGATGTTCTACAAATGTGGATTAAAGTTAAGTATTCCAGAAGCTACGTACTTTTCTTTATAGCATTCATTACGTATCCTGTTTCAGACCTCACGCCAGCCTGCTTGACTTTAAGCGCGTGCCTTTCGGCTTCCTCGCATTGTGTCTAGGCTGTCTTGTCTAGACACAACAGACTGCACAATTCTACGACTTGAAAAAGGCTCAAAGGAGAAACAGACACCATATAATAAGAAACTCATACTAGAGGGTGAAAGTAGCAGTGGAAAACTGAACGCCCGAACAGGTCTCGAAAGACTCTAATGGTACTTACCGACAGCTATGTCATCCTCAGCCTTTAGGCGTCTCTGGATGCGGATGTGGAGGGGCGTTTCGTCAGCACACCGCTCTCCCGGCCGTTGTGAGTTTTCGCGACCGGACCCGCTACTTCTCAGTCAAATAGCTCATCAATTTACCCCACAAGGTCTGAGTGCATCCCTGCTTCCCAACAATGCTTGGCAGACCGGGCAGTCACCCAGTTAAGTGTTAACCAAGCCCGCGAGCGCTTAACACTGGAATTCTGATGGGAACCGGTTAACACTGCGTCAAGGCCGTTGGCAAAGCAGCGATGAAGATGGCCTAAATCTCGTCGTAAATGACATTTGTGAAGACAATTGAATGGATGATATTGATCCAACAGTGTTTCCAGATAAAATTATATTATCTTGGAACTCTTCCATTTGGTCCGTGTTTGCATAGAAAAACAGTAATATCAGAAATTGAGTCCGCCCTGATGCAAAACACCTTGCTATTACTTTATTTCTTTATTGTCTCAAACTAGTTTCGGCGACAAATATCACCATCATCAGTGGGGTTTTTTAATCTAAAGACGGCATCAGAGAAAATAAAGTACAGAAAATATGTCGCAAACAGCGCCAATAATAACTTAAAACGTGCTGTAACATACAAGAACCATGGACCTTGCCGTTGGTTGGGAGGCTTGCGTGCCTCAGCGATACAGATAGCCGTACCGTAGGTGCAACCACAACGGAGGGGTATCTGTGGAGAGGCCAGAAAAACGTGTGGTTCCTGAAGAGGGGCAGCAGCCTTTTTAGTAGTTGCAGGGGCAACAGTCTGGATGATTGACTGGTCTGGCCTTGTAACACTAACCAAAACGGCCTTGCTGTGCTCTTACTGCGAATGGCTGAAAGCAAGGGGAAACTACGGCCGTAATTTTTCCCGAGGGCATGCAGCTTTACTGTACGATTAAATGATGATGGCGTCCTCTTGGGTAAAATATTCCGGAGGTAAAATAGTCCCCCATTCGGATCTCCGAGCGGGGACTACTCAAGAGGATGTCGTTATCAGGAGAAAGAAAACTGGCGCTCTACGGATCGGAGCGTGGAATGTCTGATTCCTTAATCGGGCAGGTAGGTTAGAAAATTTAAAAAGGGAAATGTATAGGTTAAAGTTAGATATAGTGGGAATTAGTGAAGTTCGGTGGCGGGAAGAACAAGACTTCTGGTCAGGTGACTACAGGCTTATAAACACAAAATCAAATAGGGGTAATGCAGGAGTAGTTTAATAGTGAATAGGAAAACAGGAATGCAGGTAAGCTACTACAAACAGCATAGTGAACGCATTATTGTGGCAAAGATAGATATGAAGCCCACGCCTACTACAGTAGTACAAGTTTATATGCCAACTAGCTCTGCAGATGACGAAGAAATTGAAGAAAAGTATGATGAAATAAAAGAAATTATTCAGATAGTAAAGGGTGACGAAAATTTAATAGTCATGAGTGACTGGAATTCGGTAGTAGGAAAAGGGAGAGAAGGAAATGTAGTAGGTTAATATGGATTGGGGCTAAGAAATGAAAGAGGAAGGCGCCTGGTAGAATTTTGCACAGAGCATAAGTTAATCATAGCTAACACTTCGTTCAAGAACCATAAAAGAAGGTTCTATACATGGAAGAATCCTGGAGATACTAAAAGATATCAGATAGATTAAATAACGGTAAGACAGAGATTTAGGAACCAGGTTTTAAATTGTAAGACATTTCCAGGAGCAAATGTGGACTCTGACCAAAATTTATTGGTTATGAACTGTAGATTAAAAGAGAAGAAACTGCAAAACGGTGGGAATTTAAGAAGATGGTACCAGGATAAACTGACTAAACCAGAGATTGTACAGAGTTTCAGGGAGAGCATAAGGGAACAATTGACAGGAATAGGGGAAAGATAGGGGAAAGAAATACAGTAGAAAAAGAATGGGTAGCTCTGAGCGATGAAGTAGTGAAGGCAGCAGAGGATCAAGTAGGTAAAAAGACGAGGGCTATTGGAAATCATTGGGTAACAGAAGAAATATTGAATTAAATTGAGGAAAGGAGAAAATGTAAAAACGCAGTAAATGAAGCAGGCAAAAATGAATACAAACGTCTCAAAAATATGATCGACAGGAAGTGCAAAATGGCTAAGCAGGGATGGCCAGAGGATAAATGTAAGGATGTAGAGGCTTATCTCACTAGGGGTACTGCCTACAGGAAAATTAAAGAGACCTTTGGAGAAAAGAGAGCCGCTTGTATGAATATCAAGAGATCAGATGGAAACCCAGTTCTAACCAAAGAAGGGAAAGCAGAAAGGTGGAAGGAGTATATAGAGGGTCTATGCAAGGGCGATGTACTTGAGGACAATATTATGGAAATGGAAGAGGATGTAGATGAAGATGAAATGGGAGATACGATACTGCGTGAAGAGTTTGACAGAGCACTGAAAGACCTGAGTCGTAACAAGGCCCCCGGAGTAGACAACATTCCATTAGAACTACTGACGGCCTTGGGAGAGCCAGTCCTCTACCATCTCGTGAGCAAGATATATGAAACAGGCGAAATACCCTCAGACGTCAAGAAGAATATAATAATTCCAATCTCAAAGAAAGCAAGTGTTGACAGATGTGAAAATTACCGAGCCATCAGTTTAATAAGTCACAGCTGCAAAATACTAACGCGAATTCTTTACAGACGAATGGAAAATCTAGTAGAAGCCGACCTCGGGGAAGATCAGTTTGGATTTCGTAGAAATTTTGGAACACGTGAGGCAATACTGACCCTACGACTTACTTTAGAAGCTAGATTAAGGAAGGGCAAACCTACGTTTCTAGCATTAGTAGAGTTAGAGAAAGCTTTTGACAATGTTGACTGGAATAGTCTCTTTCAAATTCTGAAGGTGGCAAGGGTAAAATACAGGGAGCGAAAGGCTATTTACAATTTGTACAGATACCAGATGGCAGTTATAAGGGTCGAGGGGTATGAAAAGGAAGCAGTGGTTGGGAAGGGAGTGAGACATGGTTGTAGTCTCTCCCCGATTTATTCAAATGGTTCAAATGGCTCTGAGCACTATGGGACTCAACTGCTGTGGTCATAAGTCCCGTAGAACTTAGTATTACTTAAACCTAACTAACCTAAGGACAGCACACAACACCCAGCCATCACGAGGCAGAGAAAATCCCTGACCTCGCCGGGAATCGAACCCGGGAACCCGGGCGTGGGAAGCGAGAACGCTACCGCACGACCACGAGATGCGGGCCCCGATTTATTCAATCTGTATATTGAGCAAGCAGTGAAGTAAACAAAAGGAAAAATTCGGAGTAGGTATTAAATTCCATGGAGAAGGAAAAAAAAAAAACATTGAGGTTCGCCGATGACATTGTAATTCTGTCAGAGACAGCAAGGGAAGTGAAAGAGCAGTTGAACGGAATGGACAGTGTCTTGAAATAGGATATAAGATGAACATCAACAAAAGCAAAACGAGGATAATGGAATGTAGTAGAATAAAGTCGGGTGATGCTGAGGGAATTAGATTAGGAAATGAGACACTTAAGGTAGTAAAGGAGTTTTGCTATTTGGGGAGCAAAATAACTGATGATAGTCGAAGTAGAGAGGATATAAAATGTAGACTAGCAATGGCAAGGAAAGCGTTTCTGAAGAAGAGAAATTTGTTAACATCCAGTATTGATTTAAGTGTCAGGAAGTCATTTTTGAAAGTATTTGTATGGAGTGTAGCCATGTATGGAAGTGAAACATGGACGATAAATAGTTTGGACAAGAAGAGAATAGAAGCTTTCGAAATGTGGTGCTACAGAAGAATGCTGAAGATTAGATGGGTAGATCACATATCTAATGAGGAAGTATTGAATAAGATTGGGGAGAAGGGAAGTTTGTGGCACAACTTGACTAGAAGAAGGATCGGTTGGTAGGACATGTTCTGAGGCACAAGGGAACACCAATTTAGTATTGGAGGGAGCAGTTGGAGGGTAAAAATCTGTGAGGGAGACCAAGAGATGAATACACTAAGCAGATTCAGAAGGATGTAGGTTGCGGTGGGTACTGGGAGATGAAGAAGCTTGCACGGGATAGAGTAGCATGGAGAGCTGCATCAAACCAGTCTCAGGACTGAAGACCACAACAACAACAATATACAATAAATAAGGTAGTATGTAAGTATGAATAGAAAGCTATATTTCAAAAAACAAATTCTAAAAATGTAAAAAAAAAGTTTACTTTGTTTGTACAACTATGCCATTTTCTGCATGTTTTAGATTAAAAAACCCCATTGATGATGGTGATATTTGTCGCCGAAACTAGTTTGGGATAATAAAGAAATAAATGAATAACAAGGAGTTTTCCATCAAGGCGGACTCAGTTTCTGATATTACTGTTTTGCTGTGTATTCAAATGTCTGTTTAGTTTGCAGAGAGTTAGGGAAAGATGGAGAACTATAGTACGATGAGTATCGCGTAGTAGGTTGAGCCATGAAGAATGTGGTGTCCAAAAATTACGAATGTGATATTTGCTATACAAGAAAATGAACTGTTTTCAAGTCCACAAAAACTAAAGAAATTATAATAATTGTTTACAGAACACCATTATTTGGATCATTATACGAGGATGTCTCATTACCCTAATGACTCGAGAATACTATGTATGTGCCCTTTACATTTTATCGTTAAAATTAAGGTAACATTTATCACTATTTTGATTCGGTTGGATTATGTTCATCGCATCGTATCTGTTTTCGTAAGTGTTTAATGACGTAATGAAAATTTTCATCGATTTTTCCTTAAGTAAGTGTATTTCCCTCCACCCTCCTCTATTCATCAGAAAATGTTGTACGTAACAAAAAACACATGAAGATTAAGGTGACAATACATGATGGTTTTTCACATTACGACAGACTGTACATCATAAAAGAAGGAGAGGCAAGATTTATATTTTAAAAGAAGAAGAGCGAGTGCCGTAAGTGTATGTAAGAAGGCATACTGTACATCGTTATGTGGACAACTGGTGGCAGTTTCTCTTGTAGACGCTTGTTTATAGTCCTAGATTACGTGGGTCGTCTGATTGACGAAGACACTCGGTGCGATGGACTGGGATCGCTGGCAGCCAGGCTGGCGGTAACTTGCAAACATTCTTTAAGCTCATGCTGTTACGACTGTTGCTTATTTCGATAACCTCTCTTATTTTCCGCTGCTGCATCCATGATTGGCGAGCAAGCACACGAGATTCTAGAAAATGAGTAGTTCGCTCACAGCCTTGCCTATGTTCAGCTACGGATGATTTCTTGCGTTGCCCTGGTCATACACAGTGTTCTTACAGAAGGTAAACGGGTCACAGGAAGTGTTTCTTCTGTTTCGTTGTCTGATTTTTCTTCACCGCGCCTCATTCCTCTTCGTACGTTCTTGTTGCTGCATACATTCACAAGAAATGTAGTGGGACGACGTTCATTTCATGCTGAACGTTACTTTGGGCTGTCAGCGTCCGTAGTTTAGCTTGGTTTTGTTCTGGGTAGTGATGCCATTACGCATACAGGTATCTGGTGTGGGTCGTTACGTATTAACGACCAAGTTTGCCGCTAGATAGTTTGTACACTTCTACAACGAAGAACAGAATCGCTCCGTTATTTTATGCTTCTAGCATGATCTGCACGATTTTATGTAAGCTGTTGAGTTGCAGACGAAGTCTGAGTACTTCTGTTTCTTCATGCGGCCATATGGCGAAGGTGTCATCAGCGTACCTCAATCAATAACGTGAGAGTAGCGGGGCGTAACTTACCGCTGTCTGTTCGAAGGCTTCCGCGAATACGTCAGCTATTGCAGGTGAAAGGAGGGAACCAATTGACACTATCTCTCTGACTTTGTCCTCCAATGCTGACGCGGTGGTATTTCTCACAACGACCAGGTAGTTATCAAGCGATGTTCTAAACTGAAGATCCAAAGAAACTGGTACACCAGTTTAATATCGCGTCCGACTCCCACTAGCACGCAGAAGTGCCGCAACACGACGTGGCATGGACTCCACTAATGTCTGAAGTAGGGCTGGTGGGAACTGACACCATGAATCCTACAGGACTATCCATAAACCTCCTCTGAACAGCACGTTGCAAGGCATCCCAGATATGCTCAATAATGTTCATGTCTAGGAAGTCTTTTGGCCAGTGGAAGTGTTTAAATTCAGAGGAGTGTGCCTGGAGCCACTCTGTAGCAATTCTGGACGTGTGGGGTGTCGCATTGTCCTGCTGGAATTGATCAAGTTCGTCGGAATGCACAGTGAACATGAATGGATGCAGGTGAACTGACAAGATGTCTACATACATGTCACCTGCGAGAGCCGTATCTAGGCGTATAAGGGGTCCCATATCACTCCTACTGCATGCGCCTCACATTATTACAGAGCCTCCATTTGTTATGATTCTCGTCGTCAGTTACGATGACAGGTGGTCAATGCTAAATAGAAACGTATATTGCCGGTTTGGCAGTGAAGTTGGTAAGGAGTTGTCTGCATAGTCTGTATCTGCAACGATTGAAATAATTAGTAGTCGTGCGTAAAAAATAATATATATCGTACTTAACTTGTGTTACAGGCTTCTTCATATGCTGCATACATACACTCCTGGAAATGGAAAAAAGAACACATTGACACCGGTGTGTCAGACCCACCATACTTGCTCCGGACACTGCGAGAGGGCTGTACAAGCAATGATCACACGCACGGCACAGCGGACACACCAGGAACCGCGGTGTTGGCCGTCGAATGGCGCTAGCTGCGCAGCATTTGTGCACCGCCGCCGTCAGTGTCAGCCAGTTTGCCGTGGCATACGGAGCTCCATCGCAGTCTTTAACACTGGTAGCATGCCGCGACAGCGTGGACGTGAACCGTATGTGCAGTTGACGGACTTTGAGCGAGGGCGTATAGTGGGCATGCGGGAGGCCGGGTGGACGTACCGCCGAATTGCTCAACACGTGGGGCGTGAGGTCTCCACAGTACATCGATGTTGTCGCCAGTGGTCGGCGGAAGGTGCACGTGCCCGTCGACCTGGGACCGGACCGCAGCGACGCACGGATGCACGCCAAGACCGTAGGATCCTACGCAGTGCCGTAGGGGACCGCACCGCCACTTCCCAGAAAATTAGGGACACTGTTTCTCCTGGGGTATCGGCGAGGACCATTCGCAACCGTCTCCATGAAGCTGGGCTACGGTCCCGCACACCGTTAGGCCGTCTTCCGCTCACGCCCCAACATCGTGCAGCCCGCCTCCAGTGGTGTCGCGACAGGCGTCAATGGAGGGACGAATGGAGACGTGTCGTCTTCAGCGATGAGAGTCGCTTCTGCCTTGGTGCCAATGATGGTCGTATGCGTGTTTGGCGCCGTGCAGGTGAGCGCCACAATCAGGACTGCATACGACCGAGGCACACAGGGCCAACACCCGGCATCATGGTGTGGGGAGCGATCTCCTACACTGGCCGTACACCACTGGTGATCGTCGAGGGGACACTGAATAGTGCACGATACATCCAAACCGTCATCGAACCCATTGTTCTACCATTCCTAGACCGGCAAGGGAACTTGCTGTTCCAACAGGACAATGCACGTCCGCATGTATCCCGTGCCACCCAACGTGCTCTAGAAGGTGTAAGTCAACTACCCTGGCCAGCAAGATCTCCGGATCTGTCCCCCATTGAGCATGTTTGGGACTGGATGAAGCGTCGTCTCACGCGGTCTCCACGTCCAGCACGAACGCTGGTCCAACTGAGGCGCCAGGTGGAAATGGCATGGCAAGCCGTTCCACAGGACTACATCCAGCATCTCTACGATCGTCTCCATGGGAGAATAGCAGCCTGCATTGCTGCGAAAGGTGGATATACACTGTACTAGTGCCGACATTGTGCATGCTCTGTTGCCTGTGTCTATGTGCCTGTGGTTCTGTCAGTGTGATCATGTGATGTATCTGACCCCAGGAATGTGTCAATAAAGTTTCCCCTTCCTGGGACAATGAATTCACGGTGTTCTTATTTCAATTTCCAGGAGTGTATAATTACAAACAGATTCTAGAGGCATTACTTGACTAAGCGCCTTGTTAGAGGTTGCTTCCTATCATCTGAAGGCTATGCTACATTCCCAGTTGACATCCTGAGCAAGAGCGGACGAGAGCTCTCTAGATGCTTGTCACAAGCCGCGGAACCGCACTAGCGGCGCTAGTCGTGACTCGCTGGTCTAGCGATATCTATTACGGACAGCGGTCGATATCTGCAACCCCTAACAAATGTGGTATCGAACGTTGATACGACACCACCAGCTACAACAGTCCCCTACTTACATGCAGAGTCCATAGATTCATGAATTTGTCTCCATATCCGTACACGTCCATCCTCTCGATACAATTTGGAACGAGATTCGTCCGACCAGGCAACATGTTTCTGGTCATCAACAGTCCAATATCGGCGAGTAGTAAGGCTCGCGCAGTCGTCAAGGGTACACGCGTGGTCCTTCGGTTTCTGAAGCCGATATCGATGACGTTTCGTTGAATGGTTCGTACGCTCACGCTTATTGATGTCTCAGCATTGAAATCTGTAGCAATTTGCGGATGTGTGGCGCTTCTGTCCTGCTGAACGATTCTCTTCAGTCGCCGTTGGTCCCATTCTTGCAGGATCTTCCTCCGACCGCAGCGGTGGAGATCTTTTGATTTACCGGATTCCTGATAGTCACGGTACAGTCGTGAAATGGTCGTACGAGAAAATCCCCGCTTCATTGCTACCTCGGAGATGCCGTGTCCTATCGCTCATGCGCCGACGTTCAAACTCACATAAAACTTGATAACTTGCCACTGTAGCAGCAGTAACCGATTTAACCTCCCAACATTAAAAAATATAAGTATAACATTCACATTTAGAGTGACCTACCAACAGATAAATTCCGTAACCTACCAATAATAAAAATGTGACTCATCTCTCAATAGAATTGTCGCTCACTTATAACCTTTCAACAATTGATTGTGAATTTAAACTGGTTAATTTTGGACATCAACAGCGCTGCGTCAGGGACCTGAAAGATCATTCTAAATAAATTGAAAATTCTTACCTCAATAAGGTCGCCGGATAACGCGTATATATCTGCTCCTATAAGAAATTTTTCTGGCACAGCCCTGTGCAATGGTGGCCGATAGATTTGTCATGTATAAAAAGAAACAACTGATTTTTCTTTACATTAATCGGGATGACCTTGGATTCGAGAAATTAGTAAGTTCTTTAAATTGAGATGAATGATTATCAAAAGTTAAGTTTTTATAAGAAAGATTATTATTAAGAGATTTTTTAAAAACATTTACATGGGCCTTGACATAACAATAGTACATATGCGCGAGGCTGCTTTTGCCTTGTATTATATCGCTCAGGCTCCGCCATCGCTCCACACGACCGGCCCAGCCAACACGATACACCAAACTGCTAGCAACTACTTCCTGCTACTGCTACACAGTTCCTACTGCTGACAACACTGCTCTCTGGTCTGAGATTCTCTTATAGCTTACATATCGCAGGTAGCGCGTGAGCAATCCATCGAAGCTACATCTGCTCGAGTGCGCTAGCAACAAATTCCCTAGTCATGGACCTCTTACACCGATCTAACAAATGCGTCAAACTTTTGTTGTCTTATAGAGGCGTTGTCGACCGCAGCGGCGTATTCTGCCTGTTTACATATCTTTGTATTTGAAAACGCATCCCTATACCAGTTTCCTTGGCGCTTCAGTATAGATGTGTCACATGGTGTTCAAATTTGTTATATCACTGTGAGATGCTTAACATGGAATTAAAAATGGACTCTGTGATGTAGAGGGAAAATGAATGGCGGAAGAAGTATTTACCGAGAATATTCGGAAAACGGCGATGCTATTGGCAGTTGGAGACGGGAGCAGGGAACCCTGCCCAGGTATGTCGGAGCGCGTTAACCGCACGTAGCGGGCTCAGGTGGCTGGCGATGGCGGCGGAGATTACGCGCGCTCTGCCACAGATGCGTATCGCGGCCTTACACGCTACACTAGCGCGGCCGCGATTCAGAGAGCAGTGGCTGGCTGTACCAGTTCCTGAGTCCGAGTCGCCCTAATCAGATTAGGGCTTGAGCACTTGAGTCAAGGGCCTCCAGCTCAATACGGCACCAGTACGGTGGGTCGCATTATCGCGGTATCAGTGAACGTGCACACGCACAAGGAGCTGTTTGTCCCGCAGAGCCGCTGTATTCTGCGCACGTAAACCTCGTACCAGCGCTATGACAGTGCTCGGTTTCAACCTCACCGGCAGTTTGTAAAGGAGCACACCGCAAAGATGGTAATATACTTGCTGTTCGTGTTGTACACACTATCCCATCAATGCGTTCGGACATCTATTAGTGGGAATCAGTATGGGGTACGTCCACCCTTCGCCTTTATGACAGCTTGAAATCTATAGAGGACGCATTCAACAAAGTGTCTGAATGTCTTTAGTGGAATGGCAGGGCATTCTTCCCCCAATCCAGAAATTTCGATATTGCACGTTGGGGACTGGAGCAAAGTCGACATTCTAACTCATCAAAATGGTGTTCAGTTGGGTTCAGGTAATGGCTGTGGGCAGGCTAGTACTTAATTATGTAAGTAGGCTGTTTAGATTTTTATATTGGTAATGCCACGTAGCGCTCTGAATGAAAATCACTGGCTGTGCTGTGTGCAGTCTGTGGCTAGTTTCCATTGTTGTCCTTTCCTTTGGTGTCATCCCTCTATATGTCTGTGTACCCTTGTGTATTTTTGTTTTTCCTGTCTTTATGTGTTTAGCTGATGAGAGCTATGTTGTAGAATTTTTCTAATACTATGTTATTTACTTTGTAAAGATGTTGAGACATTATTTATTCTGTTTTGTTTTAATGCTCATGTGTGAAGTTGATGTTTCGAAAGTTATTCTGATCTTTATGTATTTACTTATGTCATAATTCCTCTAACACTGATGTATATGTTTATTTCTATTCTGGTGTAAAGCCTGTACTACAAATGTTATCTATATTGTTATGTTTTAATGATGTATTTTGTACCTTTGTAATTGTATTCTCATGTTATAATATTGTAATTGACACCAGTTAATCAAATTAAGTAACTTGTAAGTTCCATTTCACTGCACACGTTTCTGTTGGTCATAGTATATGGACAATATGTGAGAAGTAGGGACTGTTAGTGTTTGCACGTGTGTTGATAATTCAGCAAGGGACTGGATAACAGCATTGCTCGTTCTAAGGACAATTCCAAAAAAACTTTGTGAGTGCACAAGAGGTGGTTATGGACTTGAATATTACCTGCAAGACTCTTCACTGGTGATTGTGCACCCGCACAGTCACAACAGATGGCTGCTGGTCATCTCTACCAGGACTACAGTGGGCCTGTCATCACTTTCTACAAGGACTGCAGTGGGTCTGCACCTCTGGTGGCCCACCAATACCATACTCTCTACCAGGACTACAGTGGGTCTGCTCTGTGGTGACCTACCTACCAATATTCATCAACTTCGACTGACTCTGCTGTGGGTTTGCTCTGTTGTGGCCTATTACCTGTCAGCATGTCAAGTGTCAGCACTGTCTTTCCGTTGGAAGGACAACACTACTTCTTCAAGACTGCATGGAAATCCACTAATTCCGTGTGCATTGTCTTTTACTGCTCAGACTTTGAAAAAAAAAACCACTGAAATTTTACTGTGATGAACAATCTGGACTGTCTTTATGGACTGTGAGAAAATTTTAGCTTTTGACCAACATTGTATAAATAAGTGTGTGCATTTGATATCTCTGTTATTGTAATTATGAAAAATTTTTTCAAATCATTATTGGCCACTGCCCAAAAATATTTTGTAAAATTTTTTGTGGGGAGCATGGGGGCTATGTAAGTAGGCTGTTTAGATTTTTATATTGGTAATGCCACGTAGCGCTCTGTATGAAAATCACTGGCTGTGCTGTGTGCAGTCTGTGGCTAGTTTGCATTGTTGTCTGCCATTGTAGAGGGGCAGCTGAATGTTAACAGCGCGTAGCGTTGGGCAGTTGGAGGTGAGCCGCCAGCAGTGGTGGATGTGGGGAGAGAGATGGCGGAGTTTTGTAATTTGTCATGAACTGCTATATATATTATGACTATTAAGGTAAATACATTGTCTGTTCTCTATTAAAATCTTTCATTTGCTAACTATCCCTATCAGTAGTTAGTGCCTTCCGTAGTTTGAATCTTTTATTTAGCTGGTAGTAGTGGCGCTCGCTGTATTGCAGTAGTTCGAGTAATGAAGATTTTTGTGAGGTAAGTGATTTGTGAAAGGTATAGGTTAATGTTAGTCAAGGGCCATTCTTTTGTAGGGATTTTTGAAAGTCAGATTGCGTTGCACTAAAAGTTAATGTGTGTCAGTTTAAGCACAGTCGTGTATACATTTTTCTAAGGGGACGTTTCAATTATTAAAATTCTTCTGGGTATTATGCCGCGTCATTGCTAAAAACTAACAACAATAATAAACGTAAACCGACGTTTCGGCCGAATTGAAACGGCCTTCCCTGCTTAATGACAGGGTGCATCGTCATGCTAACACAACCCATCATCGTCTACGAACGGTTCCTCAACTGTACACGTACATAACGCAATGTGTTCATATCCTTCCGAATTTAGCGTTTTCTGAAGCACATTAATGGGACCACACCCTAACACCAAAACCCCGCTATACCGTAACACCAATTCTTTCGTACTTTACTGTCGGCCCTATGGCGTGATTCATTAATCCATACTTCTGGTTTCCAGTCACCCACTGGCACTGGCATCGCTCTTAACAACAGCTTAGATATCGGTTAGCACTGGACCACTGCACTCCATTCATGTTAACTGCCTACGGACAGTATTAGCGCTAGCTGGAATACTGGTAGCATTATTACTGTGAGCACCGACGAGTCATTCTTTCCGTTGATTTCATGGATTGTTTTACAACCATCATTCGCACTGTTCGACTTGCAACCTACCCCCTCAGTTATTAGGCGGATGTATTGCAGTCTCTGTCTTCATCTACAGCTCTTACACTGTATAGCTTCCCCTAGTACCATGGAAGTTTTTCCCTGACGTTTTAACCGATGTCCTATCTTCCTGTCCCTTCTTCTTGTCAGTGTTTTCCATATATTCTTTTCCTCGCCGATTCTGCGGAGAACCTCCTCATTACTTACCTTATTATTCCATTCAATATTCAATGTTTGGCCAGCCGGGGTGGCCGAGCGGTTCTAGGCGCTACAGTCTGGAACCGCGCGACCGCTACGGTCGCAGGTTCGAATCCTGCCTCGGGCATGGATGTGTGTGATGTCCTTAGGTTAGTTAGGTTTAAGTAGTTCTAAGTTCTAGGGGACTGATGACCTCAGAAGTTAAGTCCCATAGTGCTCAGAGCCATTTGCCATTCAATGTTCATTCGTAGCACCGTATCCCAAATTCTTCGATTCTCTTCTTTTCCGGTTTTCCCACAGTCCATGTTTCACTGTCATGTAATACTGTGCTCCAAACTAACATTCGTCCTCAAATTGAGACTTTTGTTTGATACTAGTAGTCTTCCCTTGGATGGAATGGTTTTTTTGAAAGTGCTAGTTTGCTTCTTATGTCCTCCCTGCTCCGTCCGTCCAACATTATTTTGCTGCCTAACTAGCAGAATTCCTTGACTTCATCTACTTCGTAACCACCAATCTTCATGTTAAGTTTCTCACTGTTATCATTTCAGTTACTTCTCATTACTTTCGTCTTTCTTCGACTTACTCTAAATCCATATTCTGTACTAATAGACTGTTCATTCCGTTCGACAGATACTGTAATTCTTCTTCACTTTTAACTGAGGATAGCAATGTCATCAGCGAATTTTATAATTGATATCCTTTCACTCTGAATTTTAATTCCACTTTTCAACGTTGTGTTTTACTTCTGGCATTGCTTCTTCCATGTATAGATTGAACATCAGAGGCGAAAGTCTACATCACTGTATTACGTCATTGTTAGTTGGAACACTTCGTTCTCCGTGTTCCACTCTCGTTATTCCCTCCTGGTTCCTGTACATATTGTACATTACCCGTCTTTCTCTGTAGCTTCCTTCATTTTTATCAGAATTTCGAACATCTTACATCATTTGACTTAATCGAACGCTCTTTCCAGGCCGATAAATCCTATGGGCGTGTTTGATTTTTCTCCAGTCTTGCTTCCATTATCAACCACAATGTCACAACTTCCACTTTGGTACCTTTACTTTTCCTAAAACCAAATTGATCATCATCTAACTGATCCTCAGTTTTCTTTTCCGTTTTTCTGTATATTATTCTTACCAGTAACTTGGATGCATAGGCTGTTAAGTTGATTGTGTGATAATTATCGCACTAGTCGGCTCTTGCAATCTTCGGTATACGTGGATGATGTTATTTTCGAAAATCTGATGGTATATTGCTAGACTCATACAGTCTACACACCAAAGTAAATAGCCGTTTTGTTGCCACTTCCGCGAACGGTTTTAGAAATTCTGATGGAATGTTATCTATCCATCCTGTCTTATTCGATCTTAAGTCTTCAAAAGCTCTTTTAAATTCAGTTTCTAAAACTGGATCTCCTACCTCTTGCCTATAGACTCCTGTTTCTTCTTCTATTACGTCATCGGATAACTCTTGCCCATAATAGTGGCTTTCACAATACTCTTTCTACATATACCCTCTCTCCTCTGCATTTAACAGTGGAATTCACATGGCACTCTTAATCTTGCCACTCTTGCTTTTAATTTCATCGAACATTGTTTTAATTTCTCTGTATGCTGAGCCAGTCCTTCCAACAATCATTCCTTTTGCGATTTCTTCACATTTCTCAAGCAGCTATTTCGCTTGAGGTTCCCTGCACTTCCTGCTTACTTCATTCCGAAATGACTCGTATTTCTGTATTCTTGAAGTTCCCTGAACATGTTTGTATTTCTTTTTTTCATCGCTCTACTGAAGAATTTCTTCTGTTACCATTTTACTTATTTTTTTCCTTTCCAACTTCTGTGATTATCCTTTTCATAGTTGTCCATTTCTATTTTACCGAACTGCTTATAGCTGCAGACAACTTCAGGCGTATCTCTACGTTCCTTATTACTTCCTTATCCCACTTTCTCCCACTTTGACTCTTCCTGGCTAGTCTCTTAAACTTCAACCTACACTTCATCACAACTCAATTATGGTCGGAGTCAGTATTTGCCCCTGGGTACGCTTTACAATCTAGTCTGTGATATCGGAATCTCTGCCTGAACTTGATGTAATGACACTGAAATATTCCCGTACATCCCGGCCTTTTCAAAATATACCTCTCTCTCTTGTGATTCTTGAACAGAGTATTCGCTAGTACTAGCTGAAATTTGTTGCAGAACTTATTAATCTCTCCCCTCTTTCATTCCTAGTACCAAGCCCATATTCTCCCGTAACCCTTTCTTCTACTTTTCCTATAACCGTGTTCCAGTCTCCTATGACTATTACATTTTCATCTCCTTTCATATATTGAATTATCCTTTCAGTATCCTCATATACTTCTTCCATCTCTTCAGCTTTGGCTTGCGACGTCGGCATGTATTCCTGAACTATCGTTGTCGGTGTTGGTTTGCTGTTAATTATGGTGAGAACAACCCTATCACTAAACTGTTCACAGTAACTCACTCCCTGCCCTACCTTCCCATTCATAACGGATCGTAATCTTGTTATACCACTTCCTGCTGCTATGGTATCAATCAACTTATAGACATACCCGACTGCAGTAATTTGTGGGGCTATGAAAGGGAATCGTCATGTAACCGAAAAACGTAAAAAAGTGTAAATAAGGCAGGGTGCATAATTCGGTTCACTGATAGGGACCTGGGAAAATGCAATGAGTGTGAAAAGGAGATCTCTCACAAACACTGGTGAAACCTATCATAGAACGTTGCTCAGACGTGTAGGACACTTACACCAAATAGCACCAACTGTGGTTTCGTGTTTGGCTCACGTGAAACGACATGATAATGCTTAAATATCCTAACCAGCAAATAATAACAGGATTATGAGAAGGATATATTACTACTCACCATATAGCGGAGATGATGAGTCGCAGATAGGAACAACAAAAAGACTGACACACACATGCGCGTGCACGCAAACGCAGCTCGCACACATATAACGGCAGTCTCTGGCAGCCGAGGTCAGTCTGGCATCTCAAATGTATGATGAGTAACAACCTATTATTTTCATAATGTTGTCATTTTCCGTCCTGGATTTTCCATAGTTTCATTTTACCTATCAGATACTTGAAGATGGATGTCAACTATCCCGCGAAAGCCTACTTACAAAGTTTCAAGAATGATTAGTAAGACAAGAATTTGGTGAAGGCTCCTATGTATCACACCCTAAGGGAGCACGAGGACAAGATAAGACCTATTAAAACATGCACAGAGACATTTAAGTGGTCTTGCTTCTCTACATGCGAATAGCTCTGCTGTACAATGTACACTGATATGCAGATTGATAATATACACTGTCCAGTCACGTTAATGCGATCACCTGTTAACTGCATTAATAACCACCTTTTGAAGTGCGGACCGCTGGGAGACGTACTGGAAGAGAGCCAGTGAGGTACTGGAAGGTACCCTCATGGCTGTGGAGCTCTGCCGACTGCAATGCCATGGCCAGCTACGCTCGGGGTGGAGGAACCATGGCGCGAACAGCCCGACAGAAGTGGCCGCACATACTCTCGGTTGGGTTTTAATCCAGGGCTTTTGGTGGACAGGGGAGTACGGCAAATTCATGCTGGTGCTCATCGAACCATGCACGTACACTGAGAGCTGTATGACACGTTGCGTTGTCCTGTTGGTAGTTGCCAAGCTGCGTGTAGGGATGGTCACGGTCGACTAGGATAGATGTATACTTGTGTTGATACGTAGTGCCTTCCAGAATGACAAGATCATCCAGGGTACGCCTTGAAAACGTTGTCCAGACCATAATGCTCCCTCGTCCGGCCTAGACCCTTCCAGTGATTGTTACAGGATGTTTGCTTTCAGACTTTTCATGCCATACGCACCAAACACCATCCCTCTGATATTTTTGAAAAGACCGTCTGTCGCCATTCAGTGAACATCGAGTTGCGGCAATGGTTTGCAAATTCCAGCCTTCGTCGCCGATGAGTGGCAGTCAGTATGGGTGCAAGACAGCCACCTGCAGCGCAGGCCCATACGCAGAAACGTTCGCTGATCGGGCTTTGAGGAAACACTATCGGTAGCCCCTTGCTTCGTCTGGGCTGTCAGTTGCTCTATAGCTGGACGTATATTCCCCCGCACACAACTCCGCAGCTGTCGTTCATCGCTGTCATTTACGGTCCGTGCTGCACCACAGTTTCCTCGGCACCGTTTCGGATAGCGTCAATTTGCCATGCACGCTATACTTTAACCAAGGCGGCACGCAAACAATTTACAAACTTAGGCGTTTAGGAAACGCCTTCACCTTTGGCCTGAAGCCAATGATCGTGCCCTTTTGGACGTCAAATAATCGCTGCGCTTTCGCGTTACGACAACGACTGCAATGTTTTTCGCGTCTCCCGAAACGCTTTATATACCCTCCAGTTACAGTGCTGCCACCAGTCGTTTGTTAGTCATTATTGGACGGTGACGTCGAACATAGGCGCTGGTCGCATGTGACTGGAGCGTGTAGATCAGTAACATCTAATTTTCGGCCGTGAATGTGGGCTATTGTGACGTCAGGACCAGTTCCCAGCATGCGAGGGAATGGACTTCGTAGAATCTAGAAACGATGAGTCGGTCTTTAACAATACATAAAGATGGGTTGTGGCTTACACCTACTACGGTAGCTTAAGAGCTAATGATTTTCCCAACGCAGACGACGTTTCTCGGCAGCTGTTGCAAATAAATTTCTGCAGGTCCTGGCAGAAGGTAACATGTTGTGCAGTAATGCTATTAGTATGAGCTGGAGATGTCCCATGAAAGAAGTGCCTGCATTCTGCTCCAGCTGCACGTTAAAACAATTCTGTGGAGCGTAGGAGTTGCGAAATGGGAGTCGGCCAGCAACCTTCAAAAAATGGCTCTGAGCACTATGGGACTACACATCTATGGTCGTCAGTCCCCTAGAACATAGAACTATTTAAACCCAACTAACCTAAGGACATCACACAACACCCAGTCATCACGAGGCAGAGAAAATCCCTGACCCCGCCGGGAATGGAACCCGGGAACCCGGGCGCGGGAAGCGCAGCAACCTTCCTGGGCGTAGAAGGCGATTTGTGGGGCAAGGTAATGTGTCAAGGGTGCTGCGTGTATGATGTTAAGAGTGGGTGATTCTTCATGATCCGTTAGGTTATTACTCTGGCAAAATAGATAGATTTGTGTGGGAATGTGTTTTATCCTCCAATTTTCTTGGCGAGTCTTGCGTTTTAGAACAAGTTCACTTGCTCGGTAAGTAGAGTCCCCTTACGACAACGTGGACCTATTAGCTAGCTTGTTTGTGAGTGACAAAAGTGATGAATTTGGCTTGTTTTAACTGAAGCCAAGAAATTACATTTGTTCCTGTGGAAACTTGAAATGTAACGTTTTTGTGTGACTGTCATCGGCTGACTTTGGAGTGTTACCTCAAAGTGTCTTAGTGCAAATTAGCGGCTTTAGTTGCCAGAACCTGTTAGAGAAGGGACAGTGACTGTTTGCAGTGCATGTTTTCCAATCTAGTAGTCGAATTTGGAACGCTTCAATGAAATTCAAATTTATGGCTGAATAAAAGGGACACTGTTTTTTGTTCTACTGAATTTTGTTTATTTCTAACTAGTTTTCAGCTTAGTAGGTCATCTTCAGAAAACGACTCAGTATAGCATCTTAAAAACACACTCTTTCTCACGTAATCAAACATTATAAACGAAGATACAACTCACTTGCATAGAGTGTCGTTTATGAAACTTGTTTCTTAATGTTGAAATTACACATTACGTAATGGACAATGTTAAGCACAATAAATAATTACACTACACAATACTACAAGTTAAATGGCTATAATGCTAAAGTTTTTGAGGTCTTGACATTGCGTAGTTTAGAAAATCCACACAGGAAGGCCAATATTTACTACTCCTTCTACCCACCTAACCGCACCAAACTACAAAATTACCAAAGAATTACTTGTCTATACAAAAATTAATATAAAATTTAAATTTAAGTTTGAGATTGGAAGTTCAGTGGACCTCTTTCACCAAATTAACCCCCCCCCCCCCCCCCCTGTACCACGTTGTGGAAAACAAGTATCTTTTGATGTTAGCAGCTCATTTAAAAACATACCAGTCAAAATATGCCTCGACATTTTGACAGAACTACTATAAAGAGCGAGTGTCAGCCCCATAGAAATAGAAGACATAAATCTAGCCACCCAGACGCGTTTACAACAAAATTATTCAATTTGAGGGTACTCTAAACAGCTAGATGGCTCGGCAATGGGATCTACCCTCATTCCTCAGATGGAACGCATTTGTTGACTGGTACCAAAAGACAGTTGAACAGATTGCTGGAACAACTAAACTCACAACACAACAACATAGAGTTCAGCATGGAGACTGGTGAAGACTCTATTAACTTCCTAGACCTCAACATAGATATCACTACAAACATGCATAGTTTCGAAATTTACAGAAAAACTCTCAGGTTCACAACACCCAACACCACAGAAACATGCTGCCATCCTCTCAATGCTACATCGTCTCACATCCACAGCAATGGTTTTATTCTATGAATGTGACTCCCATCCTTAGAGGAGAAGAGGAAAATTGTAATAAAATCTTCCCGAATATAAAAAAGTTTTTCGGATATGGTGTGTAGTGTTTGCACCTCCTCTCTGCTGACGGCTAATTCCTACACCAAGAAGCAGTATTTGTGTCGTGTTATGTAGGCTGTGTAACACTGTTCACAATATTGCACGTGTAAATGTCCCTCGCAAAGTAATGGAGGGTGGCTTAGCAATGACACAGAAACTGAGAACCGTGCTGCAATGTCACTGGCTGAAAGCATCACGAGATCGACGCGATGAACTTTTTGCTGACGCAAAACCTCATTGACAGTGCTGGTTTGGACTTTGGGTAACTTAGGAAAATGCATTGCAACTGCAGAAAATCTGTTAAAATTACGAAAATTCGTGGAAAATACATTAAATTGATGAAAATACGACCAATGTGGATGAATGGGGTACTTCCATGCTTTCCTGATTGTATGAAAATCGCTCCATTGTAAGTCATAAAAACGAAAGATTGCAGTATCCAAAAATTTCGGGTCAGGACAACTACCACCTAGGACACCAGAACAGCGATCATGTACCTGGGTGCAATATGCACCACCAAAAGAGGAATCAGTGCTCTGGGCTTTTACAGAAACAGAAGACTGAGACATCTGCTACCACGACACTATGGGAGATAAGATTAAATGTAGAGATTATCACTATTAGATGGCTATTTGGAATCGCTCCACAGCGCAACAAACTCTTCCAGTTCCCATATATTGAGATGTATTCCATGTTTTTGTCAATAAGGAACACCAACCCTATCTTTTGTATGAGCTATCCTGCATGTTGTGGGAGCAGCTTAACATGCACCATGTGATGACAGGTTTCTGTGAGAGCTGATGGATCGAAATGTGTTAATGCTGGTCAGCACTTGACATTGACCTCAAAATCATGTTTGAAAGACAAAATGTATGGCTGTGTACAAAGCTGTAGTCATGCACTGCTAGGATGTGTTACAGCAGAAACACACTGTAACAGCAGAAAAACACTGTATTAGACTCCTTATGAAAGAACAACACTGGAACTCTTTCTTGTGATTTATAGTCTGTAGGATATGGTCATCCTACAACACAGGAGAAAAAACTTTACACAGAACTGTACAAGTGGCTTCAATCACTGGCCAACAGCCCCAATGGACTAATAAGTGTATATTTAATAAGCTAGATATCAGCCTGCAGACATTATTTGTTTTCGATGTATCGGAAGTGAGAGACGTGGTAATATCTTATCGAGTTCTCTATCAGGCGATGTTAGCTAAGTTTTTATTGTTTGTGGTTTTACTCTGCTGGATGCAATAAAAATAATGAGCGGGAGGGGGGGGGGGGGAGAGAGACAAAGAGAGAGACAGAGTGAGAAAGCGAGACACTGTGCTTTCAGTGAAATCTTTGACGCCATTACATGGTCGTATTTCTAATATAGTAATCATAGGAATATGATAAAGGAGATCAGGACATGCAGAGGGTGACACTAATGGACTGTCATTCGATATTGATGAATTATATGTGTTATGTTTCTGAATTTGTTTGTAGAGTTTGCGCATATCGGCATGGTTGTGAATTTCCTCCTCTACATTAGCGTGCTATTTTTCTCTCTACCTAGCCAGTGATGGGTGGAGGACAAGACATCCTCCTAACTAATGTAACAGTGCTGTCGGAACTTGATGGGATTTTGAGAGAGTTAGCAGGATTCTCTGATTGGTGGGGGACATATCTTACTCACTGAAGTCATGTGAATTCAAATGCTATCTACTGAAGACGGGGGAAGATTTATGAGAATATGGCAGGTAAGCGATATTCTGATGAAAGGGCAGCTGAGAGGTGAGCTCTATACCTCTTTTTGTAAGTGTTGTGGGCAAACATATTACAACCTCTCGCATTCATCTCGCGAAATGACTACAATGAGAAAATCAGGAGGCAACATGGAGATAGGTTTAGCAAGGAAGATAGTCATCTTCCATCAAGACAACGCCCACCCGCACACATGTGCCATCGCCATGGAATTTGTTCAGTAGGCTGGCATAGTATTCTCCAGTAACTGTTTGCCAAGTGGGGAGATAATCTACAAACAGAATCCCCTCGCATCCCAGAACACTGATACCATGACCTTTCCCGCCGAGGAAACGTCTTTGCTTTCTTGGGGGCGGAAAATCAGCATGTTTCCACGGCTTTGACTGTTGTTTTGTTTCTGGGGTATTGTAGTGCACCAAAGTTTCATCTGTGGTCACAAAGCGGCCCAGAAAATTTTGTTTGCTTCTTCTAAATCGGGCCAAACATTGTTCCGATATGTCCATTCTCACGTGATTTTGATCCAGCGTAAAGATCGCGGCACCCATCTTGCAGATAATTTTTTCATTTCTAATTCTTCAGTTAAAATGTGATACGTCCATTTAGATTACATCTGATAAGCGTGAACAATTTCACACACTTTCAATCGGCGACATTCTATGACCATTTTGTGCACTTTTGCAATAAGTTCTGGAGTAGTGACACATCTTGGCCGACCACTCCGTGGATCATCACCTAAGTTCTCCCGACCAAATTTATATTCATTTGTTCACTTGGCAACAATTGAATATGAAGGAGCAGAGTATATTCTGGAAATCGGCATGAATGTCCTTTGCTTTCATACCTTTCTTTAAGAAGTACTTAATCGTTACTCGAATCTCTAATTTTTCCATCCTCGCAAATCACTACTGAACCACAACAGAGCTACGTCACCGCCACAGCTCTCTTCCCAGAACATTGACGGGGCACGTGTTTATGGGCAACAGTCCAATGAATATCACGTGAACAAAACGTTGGGCTAGCGCTGACCTCTGGTGGTGATTCTGAGAACTTTTCAAACCACGCTCGTATAAATCTGATATTTACAACTTCCCTGTTCTATTACGTTAAGATACTTGATATATGACGGAGCATATAGTTCAAAAATGAGGAAGCATCTTGTGACAGAAGTAGACCTTAGCACTCCATCATGATCCAAAAATGAGTTTAACAGGCTACTCCTGTGATGCAGATGTATCTGATAGAAAACTTAGAGAAAATATGTAGAACTATTACTGGATTTTCACAACAAGTAACGACACTTCAGCAATGTGAAAACGCGGTTATGCCCCGATTTCTTCTGGCTTCGAAAATATCTCATATAGTAGAGAGAACTCTACGTTTCACATGTTAAATTAGAGGTGTATGGTCAACAAAATCCTTGTCTCAGATTGGGTGAAGTGATCCAAAAATGAGTCAGAGAAAACGAAAGAATTGTGTTTACTACAGAAACGTAGCGACATGGTATGGTGATACAAGAGTTTTTGGTGATATAGCGTGGTTGGGCATCGGTTTCACTCTGAATAATTCAAGCTTTCGTCGACAGTAGCAGAGCTGTGTAATTGACTATGTATGTATGACAACAGTTTCCGTATTTCATGATCTGTAGACCACCTTTGCAGGTTTCAACTGTCAGTGCAATATGAGTACCATACGTTTTTCGATCTGTGCAAAATAGTTTTCCGCTTAAATACTTGTAATTTTCCTGTCTGCAGAAAGAGGCGGACAGTGCTCCCACGCCAGCAGTAAGAACAAAAGCCACCGGCTGTTTTAATCCATATGTTCAAGGAAGGCCTTTGTCAGCATTGTACACCCCTGCCAGGAGAGTCTTTTGTCGTCTAAATCAAAGCAGCCAGCTTTACAACTTTCCTCAGATCCGTGATCTTTGAAGAATGGAATGGTTCCTGGAAACATTGTTCTCTGTCAGTGAGAGCAGATGTTCACCATTATTTTTCTTGTAAGACCTTTGAAACTATCGCCATTCGGTGAAGCGGTTCCTGCTTACAACCACCTACAACTCATTCCAGTTGCAAGGATGGATTTGAAGCTGCTGCTGAATAATGAGGTGGTTCTGGTGGTTAGCATTCTTAGGACCTTTGAAACCACCATCAATCTAGAGTGGAGTGGTTCTGAAGGCCTACAGCATAAAGGTCTGCGGTGTTCACTTAGAACCATTTAGTTTCTCCATGTTTTACAACCATCAAAAGAAGTCACATCATTAGCCCACGAAGCAACCCCTGCCATTAGAACAATGGTGGCCACCCAGTCGAGTGTCAAGAGTCTTGCAGTTGCTCCATCCTGTAGCAGAAGATAGTTAGTTACTTGACTCGCCGCATGATCATGCCACAACCACACTGGTGCAGGCCCTTGGCAGCAGGCAACGAGGCAATCTACTGCCAGCTGCTGTGATATGCGGACGGGGAGGGGTTACGTCTTCCCAGTGTCCTACAGACATCAAGTGCAATGATGGTACCATTTCTTTTAAAAAACCCGTATCTGCTTTTATCTGACTTGCGTAATGTGTTAGGTGACTTTTGCTGTTTGTTTTAAATATAAATTAGCGATGTTTTTGAATAATGTGGTGATGAGTAGTAAGGATCTACATCTGTCTACATCTACATCCATACTCCGCAAGCCACCTGACGGTGTGTGGCGGAGGGTACCTTCAGTACCTCTATCGGTTCTCCCTTCTATTCCAGTCTCGTATTGTTCGTGGAAAGAAGGACTGTCGGTATGCCTCTGTGTGGGCTCTAATCTCTCTGATTTTATCCTCATGGTCTCTTCGCGAGATATACGTAGGAGAGAGCAATATACTGCTTGACTCTTCGGTGAAGGTATGTTCTCGAAACTTTGACAAAAGCCCGTACCGAGCTACTGAGCGTCTCTCCTGCAGAGTCTTCCACTGGAGTTTATCTATCATCTCCGTAACGCTTTCGCGATTACTAAATGATCCTGTAACGAAGCGCGCTGCTCTCCGTTGGATCTTCTCTATGTCTTGTATCAACCCTATCTGGTACGGATCCCACACTGCTGAGCAGTATTCAAGCAGTGGGCAAACAAGCGTACTGTAACCTACTTCCTTTGTTTTCAGATTGCATTTCCTTAGGATTCTTCCAATGAATCTCAGTCTGGCATCTGCTTTACCGACAATCAACATTATATGATCATTCCATTTTAAATCACTCCTAATGCGTACTCCCAGATAATTTATGGTATTAACTGCTTCCAGTTGCTGACCTGCTATTTTGTAGCTAAATGATAAAGGATCTGTCTTTCTGTGTATTCGCAGCACATTACACTTGTCTACATTGAGATTCAGTTGCCATTCCCTGCACCATGCGTCAATTCGCTGCAGATCCTCCTGCATTTCAGTACAATTTTCCATTGTTACAACCTCTCGATACACCACAGCATCATCTGCAAAAAGCCTCAGTGAACTTCCGATGTCATCCACCAGGTCATTTATGTATATTGTGAATAGCAACGGTCCTATGACACTCCCCTGCGGCACACCTGAAATTACTCTTACTTCGGAAGACTTCTCTCCATTGAGAATAACATGCTGCGTCCTGTTATCTAGGAACTCCTCAACCCAATCACACAATTGGTCTGATAGTCCATATGCTCTTACTTTGTTCAATAAACGACTGTGGGGAACTGTATCGAACGCCTTGCGGAAGTCAAGAAACACGGCATCTACCTGTGAACCCGTGTCTATGGCCCTCTGAGTCTCGTGGACGAATAGCGCGAGCTGGGTTTCACATGACCGTCTTTTTCGAAACCCATGCTGATTCCTACAGAGTAGATTTCTAGTCTCCAGAAAAGTCATTATACTCGAACACAATACGTGTTCCAAAATTCTACAACTGATCGACGTTAGAGATATAGGTCTATTGTTCTGCACATATGTTCGACGTCCCTTCTTGAAAACGGGGATGACCTGTGCCCTTTTCCAATCCTTTGGAACGCTACGCTCTTCTAGAGACCTACGGTACACCGCTGCAAGAAGGGGGGCAAGTTCCTTCGCGTACTCTGTGTAAAATTGAACTGGTATCCCATCAGGTCCAGAGGCCTTTCCTCTTTTGAGCGATTTTAATTGTTTCTCTATCCCTCTGTCGTCTATTTCGATATCTACCATTTTGTCATCTGTGCGACAATCTAGAGAAGGAAATACAGTGCAATCTTCCTCTGTGAAACAACTTTGGAAAAAGACATTTAGTATTTAGGATATGCAGAATCGAGTACATGCAGCTCCCACACCGACAGCCAAGCTTTTCCCTCAAAATAAATAAAGCTGTGGTACCTTCCTCTTCAGCAGCTTTGCACAGATTGGGTCTTTTCCTGTCAGTTCACATGTAGGAAAGTGGAGAAGGGGAGAGAGGGGTAGGAGAAAGGGAGTCCAAAAGTGCCCTCTGGTGGTGGTGTTGTGAACTAGTGTCCCAAAATTGGAATTCCTGTGACTCTTTCCGGGAAGAGTCGGACAACATATTACTTCCATCTGCATGTGTCTCACGTTATGACCAAGAAGTGAAAATTCGAGAAATTTGAGGCAACACAGAGACTTACCGACAATCATTAATCCGAAGCGGTATTGGCGAGGGCAAAAGGGTTGGAGTGCTTAGTTAGTGATACGAAAGTACCATCCGCCACACCCCATTAGGTGGCTTCCGGAATATGACGTAGATATTCTCTGAGATTATTCCTGTGGATTATTCAAAATTTAATATGAGGTACTCTGGTTTGGTTTAAGCTCTTAAACCGTTCCGCTTTTATTCAGTAAAAAACAGTTGTTGACTTGTTGCAATAACAAAGAAAAGTGACTAAACTCAGACTTTTTTGTTAAATCGTGTTAATACTGTGAGTTGTGAACATCATTTTCCGCCACGAATTCACATCTGAATATTTTTCATTTTAGCCACCATATTTTCAGGTTAAATGAGACAATTGCATTTGCATGGTCCCTAGACCGTAATGTGGCCAAATCTTAAAATGGAACCATCAATTTAGAGACCTTCGGAGGAGTTACTCTCAATTACGTTTCAGTTTATAATTCAGGCTAGTGGATTCAACGGAACAATTTCTTGGTAATAATAGTTTATTTCCAAGCAACAAGTTGATAGCAGGTACAACAGAAACATTTAGCGCGGTCGTAACGTGTAGTCTATAGGTTTCTCTATTTGTTTTTGTGCCAATACAAACGTTTCCCAGAAGGAGGATGAAAGAGAGAAGATACGGTTTCAACGACTCGTTGACAACCAGACTATTAATGACAGAACACCTGCACGAAATGTTACAGTGGTGGAAGAGAAAGTCGGCCGTGCACTTTCAAAGGAACTCTCAAAGCATTCTCCTGGAGCGATTTACAGAAATCACACAAAACCTACATTTGGATGGCTGGACGCTGATTGGAACCGCCGTCCTCCCAGTTGAGAGTCCTGGGTGCAAACCGCTGCGCCATCTCTTTCGGTTACGAACAGTTTGAATTTCAGAGGAATGTAGGAACACGCGAAGCTATACTCACACTTCGACTTGAATTATAAAGGTTGAATAAAGTCACAATTAGGTGTGCAGCATTTGTAGATTTAGGGAAAGCCTTTGATAGTATTACTAGACGACAGTCTTTAAAATGATGTAACAAGAGTAAGTACAAGGAGCGAAAGGTTATTCACAGCTTGTTCAGAAACCAGACTGCAGGAAGGATAAACACAGGGAATGAAAGGTTATTGCAACTTAGTCAGAAACCAGACTGTATTTATAAGAGCCGGAGGATAAAAAAGGGAAGCCGAAACCGAAAAAGTGAGACGGGCTGGGACCTTTCCCAATGTTATTCAATAAGTAAGCTGTGGAGGAAATCAAAGAAAAATTTGGTGAAGAAATTACAATTCGAAGAGAAGGAATGATAACTTTGATTATGCTTGTGTTATTGCAGTTCCTTTAGAGATGGCAGAAAACTTGGAGGAGCACTTGAACGGTATGGACAGTTTTGAAAAGAGGTTATAATACTAGTATTAGGAAGGTGTATAAGGTCGTAGCGTTTTTCCATAAGTTTAGTAACCACATGAGATGCACGTAACAGAGACCTTGATCATCAATAATATATTCTCCTTCATTATTTGCCAGAATCTGCAACGCTGGGGTATTTTTAAGATTCCGTGATTGTAGAAACCACTTGATTTTAAGGTGAAGAACTCGTTGAGCCTTGATCGGAGCGAATTCTCATCCAGAAAGGAAATCCGTTGAAAGAAACCACGAACCACGAACCGTACGGTGGCTTGCGGAGTATCTATGTAGATGTAGATGTAGAAATTGTCCGATAGAGGTCTTCTTTGTCTGGTTGTTGTTAGATTGTGTCTCCAAGACGTCTCAGGTGTTAGCAATAAGTGTCGGCAGTGATGTTTACACCTTGGGGAAGCCATCCGTAGTACACCACACCATCGCTGTTCCGGCATATATACACTATGTGATCGAAAGTATAGGGACACCTGCCTGGAAATGACTTACAAGTCCGTGGCGCCCTCCTTCGGTAATGCTGGAATTCAATTTGATGATGACCCACCCTTAGCCTAGATGTCAGCTTCCACTCTCGTTCCAAAACATCCCAAAGGTGCTTTGCAGGATTCAGGTCAGGACTCTGTGCAGGCCAGTTTATTACAGTTATGTTATTGTCGTGCAACCACTCCGCCACAGGCCGAGCATTATGAACAGGTGCTCGATCGTGTTGAAATATGCAATCGCCATCCCCGAATTGCTCTTCAGCAGTGCGAAGCAAGAAGATGCTTGAAACATCAATGTAGGCCTGAGCTGTGATATTTCCACGCAAAACAACAAGGGGTGCAAGCCCCTCCATGAATAAACGACCACATCATAGCACCACCACCTCCGAATTTTACTGTTGGCACTGCATACGCTGGCAGATGACGTTCACCGGGCATACGCCATACCCACAACCTGCCATCGGTTCACCAAATTGTGTACTGTGATTCGTCACTCCACACAACGTTTTCCCACTGTTCAATCGTCCACTGTTTACGCTCCTTACACCAAGCGAGGCGTCGTTTGGCATTTACCGGTGTAATTGGTGGTTTATGAGCAGCAGCTAGACCATGAAAGCCAAGTTTTCTCACCTCCAGCCTAACTGTCATAGTACTTGCCGTGGATCCTGATGCAGTTTGGAATCCCTGTCTGATGGTCTGGACAGATTATTACGACCCTCTCGAACTGCCGGCGGTCTCTGTCACTCAACAGACGAGGTCAGCCTGTGCGCTTTTGTGCTGTACAGGTCCTTTCACGTTTCCACTTCAGCACCACATCGGAACCTAGGGATATTTAAGAGAGTGGGAATCTCGCGTACAGATGTATGACAACCAATCACCTGACCACGTTCGAAGTCCGTGAGTTCCTCGGAGTCCCTATTCTTCTCTCTCACGAAGTCTAATGACTACTGAGGTCGCTGATATGGAATACCTGGCAGTAGGTGGCAGCACAATGCACCTAATATGAAAAACGTATGTTTTTGAGGGTATCCGGACACTTTTGATCACAAACTGTATAACATTATCTTTTGTGGATGCGCGCAGTTCTTTGTACGGGGTGTTCCTGCATTTTTCGGGCTACATCATTCTTTTATTTTCCTTTTGTTTGCATAAAGACTCCATTTATCTTCAGCAGTAACGCTACAGGATAGGAATGGTCGATGATCTTCACGAGCCAACTGATGAAGAGCAAGCAGAGACACACAAATGGCCAGACGCTAATTTTTATGATTTTGACTTGGAGCTTGCTGTACCCATAGACCCGATTTTCAAACCTTCCTCACTGCATGGAAATGACGCACGATGGTTCAGTGATCACATTTGCCAGTTCTCGAATACACTGAAGCGGATCATTGTGGATTAATGTGTTTCAACGTTCTTCGTCAAACGCCGATGGTGTTCCTGAATGTGATGAGTCACTAATGTAAAAACAATCTTCCTTTAGAGCAGAGAAACCGTTTTATTGCCGTGCTCTGTCCAATGTCATATACCACGTAAATTTTTCTGGCTTCCTCCGCTGCTGTCACCCCACTGTTGACAACAAATAGTAGACTGTGTCGGAAATGTAGTGATTTCTCCAATAGACAGTTCATTTTCTAGCGTCCACAGCTCCAGATGACAAAATGACAATATGTGAACTCAAATACCTATAGTAAGCTACAAATAAAAAAGGATAATAGGTAAATAAACCCATAGAAACTGAAATACCAAAATGCAGAAGAAAAACGCTACCAACTTATACACCAACCTAATTTGAGCACTGGCAAAAGTAAAACGAGGGTAATGGAAAGCTCTAGAATTATGTCATGTTAGTAAATCAGACGATAAAAATACTAGAGTTTTTCTTCTTTGACAGCAACATAACTGACGATGGGCGAAATAGAGCGGATATAAAATGTAGATTATTAACGGGAATAAAAGCACTGCTAAAAAAGAGAAATTCGTTAATATAAAATATATATGCAAATGTGAGGGAGTTTTCGCTGAAAGTATTTGTTTGGAGTATAGAACCGTGCGGAAATGAAACTTGGACGATTAGGAGACAAGAAGAGGGCAGAGGCATTTTAAATGTAGTGCTATGGTAGAATTCTGAAGGTTAGCCGGTAGGTTGGAAATTAATGAAGAGGTACTGAATCGAATTGAGGAGGCAAGAAATTCATGACAAGGCTTGGTTACATGAAGAGATCGGTTGATAGGAAACATCTTGAGGCATCAAGAAAACGCCAGTTTGATAATGGCAGGAAGTGTGTGCCCACGGAGGGATTACAAATTTGAGATAGAGACCAAGATTAGAGCTCAGTGAACAGTTTCAAATGAATGTAGATTGAAGTAGCTATAAAACAACAACGGTAATTTCTCATTGTTAGTTTCTATGCAAGATGTAATTTGTAACATGTTTAACATAATTAATTTAACGGAAAATATATCGAATTCCAGGGTAAATGTAAAAAAAGGCTTGATAACCCTCATGTAGTAGTTGTTGTTGTTGTTGTGGTCTTCAGTCCTGAGACTGGTTTGATGTAGCTCTCCATGCTACTCTATCCTGTGCAAGCTTCTTCATCTCCCAGTACCTACTGCAACCAATACAATTCTGAATCTGTTTAGTGTATTCACCTCTTGGTCTCCCTCTACGGTTTTTACCCTCCGCGCTGCCCTCCAATACTGAACTGGTGATACCTTGATGCCTCAGAATATGTGCTACCAACCGATCCCTTCTTCTAGTCAAGTTGTGTCACAAATTTATCTTCTCCCCAATTCTATTCAATTCCTCCTCATTAGATATGAGATCTACCCATCTAACCTTCAGCATTCTTCTGTAGCACCACATTTCGGAAGCTTCTATTCTTTTTTGTCTAAACTATTTATCGTTCACGTTTCACTTCCATACATGGCTACACTCCATACAAATACTTTCAGAAACGAATTCCTGACACTTAAAATCTATACTCGATATTAGCAAATTTCTCTTCTTCAGAAATGCTTTCCTTGCCACTGCCAGTCTACATTTTATATCCTCTCTACTTCGACCATCATCAGTTTCTTTGCTCACTAAATAGCAAAACCGCTTTACTACTTTAAGTGTCTTTTCCTAATCTAATTTCCTCAGCATCTCCCGACTTAATTCGACTACATTCCATTATCCTCGTTTTGCTTTTGTTGATGTTCGTCTTATATCCTCCTTTCAAGACACTGTCCATTCCGTTTAGCTGCTCTTCCAGGTCCTTTGCTGTATCTGACAGAATTACAATGTCATAGGCGAACCCCAAAGTTTTAATTTCTTCTCCATGGATTTTAATTCCTACTCCGGATTTTTCTTTTGTTTCCTTTACTTCTTGCTCAATATACAGATTGAATAACATCGGGGAGAGGCTACAACCCTGTCTTACTCCCTTCCCAACCACTGCTTCCCTTTCATGCCCCTCGACTCATATAACTGTCATCTGGTTTCTGTACAAATTGTAAATAGCCTTTCGCTCCCTGTATTTTACCCATGCCACCTTTAGCATTTGAAAGAGAGTATTCCAGTCAACATTGTCAAAAGCTTTCTCTAAGTCTACAAATGCTAGAAACGTAGGTTTGTCTTTCCTTAATCTTTCTTCTAAGATAAGTCGTAAGGTCAGTATTGCCTAACGTGTTCCAATATTTCTACGGAATCCAAACTGATCTTCCCCAAGGTCGGCTTCTACCAGTTTCTCCATTCGTCTGTAAAGAATTCGTGTTAGTGTTTTGCAGCCGTGATTTATTAAACTGATAGTTCGGTAAGTTTCACGTCTGTCAACACCTGCTTTCTTTGGGATTGGAATTATCATAAACCTCTTGAAGTCTGAGGACATTTCACCTGTCTCATACATCTTGGTCACCAGATGGTAGAGTTTTGTAAGGGCTGGCTCTCCCAAGGCTATCAGGACTTCTAATGGCTGGCTACTCCCGGGGTCTTATTTCAACGTAGGTCTTTCAGTGCTATGTCAAACTCTTCACGCAGTATCATATCTGCCATTTCATCTTAATCTACATCCTCTTCCATTTCCATAATATTGTCCTCAAGAACATCGCCCTTGTATAAACCCTCTATATACTCCTGCCACCTTTCTGCTTTCCCTTCTTTGCTTAGAACTGGGTTTCCATCTGAGCTCTTGATATTCATGCAAGTGGTTCTCTTTTATCCAAAAGTCTCTTTAATTTTGCTGTAGGCAGTATCTATCTTACCCCTAGTGATATACGTCTCTGCATCCTTACATTTGTCCTCTAGCCATCCCTGCTTGGCCATTTTGCACGTCCTGTCTGAAATCGATAATAGTGGCTAACGGGCAAAAATACTAACAATCAAGGAAGTAAGGAGCCACTAGGATCTGGCGAGGAAGCAGGGCCAAGTGCTGGTAGAAGTAACACAACACCTTACTTCTAATGCATTTATTAAAACTAGCTAAAATACAATATACAATCTGCCAAGATAATGAATATAGGGAGAATCAAACCTTAAGAAACTAGTTCATCAACAATTTAACATTGTACCACGCAACATAGCACTGCGTATGCCTCAAGGGCTGCAATCGCAAAGAAAGCCTAAAGGGCCAATTTAGCAAGAATACATATAACGTGTTCAGCCTGAAGGGCTAGTAAATTTGCAAACCAAAATTCACTTCACTTCAAAATTTAAGATATAAAAGGCCAATACCACAGGCAAAGAAAATATTCAAATATAAACGTATGAACAGAAGGTTTAAGCCTGAAGGGCCAAATTAACAAGATAAGAAAATCTTAAAAATATCAACTGGAAAATAACAAGTGCTTATTAACAACTCGACCTTAAGGGCCAGGTAATAAATGAAACTAGTCAAACAAATTCGGCAATAAGCAAGTAATGGCCAGGAATTTATCTGTAATCCGACCTTAAGGGCCCCAGTACACTAACAAGGAAGGTTAAGTATTAAAACTGGATTTCAAAGCCTTAAGGGCTGTAGAGCTTCCAAAAGGGGGGGGGGCTGAAGGGCCAATTCATGAAGGTACTTAATGAACAGCTCAGCCTGAAGGGCTGGCCGATGGTCAAGGTTAGGCAACGTCTCAAAAATAGAAGGCAAATCAACAAATTCATCAGTAATCGAGCCCTAAGGGCCACAGTACATTTACAATCCACATTAAGCATTGAGAACTATCATACAGAGAAGAAATTCCCTAAAACTTAGCAACCTAAAATAAATCGATACTATCCAGCTTAAAACCTAGGGACAACAATACATGCATATACTTCTAAAAGGTAAACTTGCATAAAATCTAAATTTAAAATGCAAAAAATCGCACACCAACATGGCCAGAAAATTTACAAAAGTTTAACCACAGTTGCTGAGTATGAAATACAAGCAGCTGCAAGGCTACCAATCAGTCATCGAGCCCCAATATCATGATTTACAATCTTCAGGTAGCACGAAACAGGAAAAATACAAGGCGAGCCCCAAACAGGAATTAAATGATGCCCTTCAATTACAAATCATTAAACCGCAGCGTAAAGCTGCCACATTTCACAAACTGGCGTAAAGGCCACCAGCTCAATCGGAACTGTTCATAAAGGCAAACATACAAATAAAATTCTCTAACCCTGTAAAATTTTCAGTCTAAAAGGGGGCTGATAATAACATACGGTATTAAAACAATCTTTAAGATAAACACATGCACCAACAACTTTTAAGGTGTGCACAGCCACGTACTTCACAAATTTCTTTTCTTTCTCTCAAATACACAGAACACGTAGGCTTGGAACTGACTACCAAATTGGTCACAAGAATCAATAGATAACCACCAATACATCAGTACCTAATTAGACAGTCTCCTAGTGTGACATGACAGAGCAACAGTTCACATTCACAGTCTTTGATTCAACATGTTCTACTATCCTCGTTGTACAGCATCGACCATGCCCGGAGTGCCTACTGCAAATATTAACCAAGCAATTCACGCTCACGTCGACGCCTAACCGAGGAACCAGCCCAGCAGTACAAGAACAACCTACACACTCGAAGTCAAACTCCGCAAACGCAGTGCAGACCTAACATTCAACCTTTTCCTTCATAGGTTCAGAACCGCCGAGCCAAACCGGTGGACGGAAAACACACAATGTCGGCGGCAGTAACATAAAAGAAGTCGCAAACACCACCCTAATACAAGGCAATAGCAAGTCAAGAGCACAACGGCAATAGCCAAATATACTCCACTCCCGGAGGAAAACCTGCCGCCCTCAGTGCTCAAAACATTCCCGGAGCAACCATCCTCGGCGACTCCCACTATTCTCCGGAACAGTAACATCACATCTTCTTATTTCAATTCTCTTCCGACAAGAACAAGCATAATCGGAGCTAACGGCTTCTCCAAGTGAGACACGCTATGCCGTAGAACCTCACGGTGGAATCAGCCGGCCGACACCACACAAACCACCGCAAGTAAGACAAACAAGCACTTCCGGAGTCGATGGCATACTGCCACGCATCACGTCTGAGTCACTCCACTCCACCGACCTAGATGGCGGGGTATGAGACGAGGAGAACAGACGGTGCCGCCACGCGGAAAAGCTTCGGCGGGAAGCCAAGGCGTAACTAGGGTGCGTGTTTAAACGAGACGGACGGAAGCACGTCTCACTGTCGATCTCATTTTTCAAACGCTTGTATTCCTTTTTGCGTGTTTCATTTACTACATTTTTGTATTATCTCCTTTGATCAAATAAATTCAGATAATATCTATTAGCCCTCGTCTTTTTACCTACTTGATCCTCTCCTGCCTTCACTATTTCATCTCTCAAAGCTACCCATTCTTCTTCTACTGCATTTCTTTGCCCCATTCTTGTCAATCGTTCCCTAATGTGCTCCCTGAAACTCTCTACAACCTCTGGTTTAGTTAGTTTATCCATGTCCCACCTCCTTAAAATCCTACTTTTTTGGAGTTTCTTGAGTTTTAATCTACAGTTCATAACGAACAGATTGTGGTCAGAGTCCACATCTGCCCCTGGAAATGTCTTACAATTTAAAACCTGGTTCCTAAATCTCTGTCTTACCATTATATAATCTATCTGAAACCTGTCAGTACCTCCAGGCTTCTTCCATGTATACAACCTTCTTTTATGATTCTTGAACCAAGTGTTAGCTATGATTAAGTTATGCTCTGGGTAAAATTCTACCAGGCGGCTTTCTCTTTCATTCCTTACCCCCATTCCATATTCACCTACTACGTTTTCTTGTCTTCCTTTTCCTGCTAGCGAATTCCAGTCACCCATGACTATTAAATTTTCGTCTCCCTTCACTATCTGAATAATTCGTTTTATCTCATCATACATTTCATCAAACTCTTCATCATCTGCGGAGCTAGTCGGCATATAAAGTTGTACTAATATGGTAGGCGTGGGTTTCGTATCTATCTTGGCCACAATAATGCGTTCACTACGCTGTTTATAGTAAATACCCGCATTCCTATTTTTTCATTCATTATTAAATCTACTCCTCCATTAGCCTTATTTGATTTTGTATTTATAACCCTGTATTCACCTGACCAGAAGTCTTGTTCCTCCTGCCACCGAACTTCACTAATTCCCACTATATCTAACCTTAACCTATCCATTCCCCTTTTTAAATTTTCTAACCTACCTGCCAGATGAAGGGATCTGACATTCCACCCATAGAACGCCAGTTGTCTTTCTCCTGATAACAACGTCTTCCTGAGCAGTCCCCCCCAGAGGTCCGAATGGGGGACTATTTTACCTCTGGAATATTTTACCAAAGAGGACGCCATCATCATTTAACTATACAGTAAAGCTGCATGCCCTCGGGAAAAATTACGGCTGTTGTTTCCCCTAGCTTTCAGCCATTCGCGGTACCTGCACAGCGAGGCCCTTTTGGTTAGTGTTACAAGGCCAGATCAGTCAGACTGTTGCCCCTGCAACTACTGAAAAGCCTGCTGCCCCTCTTCAGGAACCACACGTTTGTCGGCCCTCTCAACAGATACCCCTCCGTTGTGGTTGCACCTACGGTACGGCTGTCTGTATCGTTGAGGCATGCAAGCCTCCCCACCAACGGCAAGGTCCACGGTCCATGTAGCCAAAGTGAATAAATAAACAAAAGTTCTGGTATTGATCCCCTTTTGTCCTAGAATTTTTCATCTGTCACTTACGACTTCATTCATCTCTGGTACTGTTTGTTAATGTCTCGGGAAGTCAGATCAAATATCGTAGGAAGGAAATGGCGTTTCATCAGTAAAACCAGGCCTAGGAAAGCGTTGCGGTGTTCAAATCAGCCTTCTGATTAATGAGAGCTGTAATTTTCTGCTCTTCTTTCAGTATTATGACGGGATTGATATAGCTTACCACGAATTCCTCTCTTGTGCCAATCTCTTCATATCAGAGTGGCTCTTACATCCCGAATTATTTGTAAGATCTGCGTTATCACATATCGATACTAACGCATGGGCGTCATACAGTTGGCAACAGAGTTGAAAGTTCCCATCTGACGATGATAGCGGTCGCGCTGGGTCTGGCGGACCCAATAGTGTGCGCCCACTGAGCCAGTGGCTTCGTACCGCACGCGACCTCTACCGCGGTCATATAGGATGGCCGGCAGCTGCCAGAAACCCCACTCGCACTTGGGGTCTCTTCATTACGACACCATCGTTCGTGCTTAGTACAGCGAGCCTCTTCCTTGTTGACAAAGTCACACTGAGAGCTGGACTCTATTTCTTGCTGCATTATTTTCAATGATTCTTCATCCACTTGGAGAAATACAAGTTAAGTAAAAGCAAACACATATTCCTGTAATCGACATACCTTTCCCAAGAGACTAGTGGCATACAAGCAACAGATACCACTACATAGGCATAAAAAAAATACTGTCGTCTGTCGTGCTCGGTTCAGTGTCATTACCCTCATATACCACGTAAATTTTTCTTCATTCAGATAAAAATTCTAGGACAATCAGGAGAACAATGCCACAACTTTCGTTTTTTTATTCAATTTGGCTATATGAGGGCTATCAGTCCTTCTAACATGCTGTTAGAGCGTTTGATTGTTTTGATAGCGCCGGTCGCGGTGGCCGAGCGGTCCTAGGCACTTCAGTCCGGAACCGCGCGACTCCTACTGTCGCAGGTTCGAATCCTCGGGCATGGATGTGTGTGATGTCCTTAGGTTGGTTAGGTTTAAGTAGTTCTACGTTCTATGGGACTGATGACCTCAGATGTTAAGTCCCATAGTGCTCAGAGCCATTTGAACCATTTGTTTTTGATAGTCTTCCGTACTTTTCGCTACTGCGTCGACGGCTGCCGAGCAAACGCACGAGATTTTGAAAATCAACAGAATCCTGCAGTTAGTAGCCTTGAGGAGAACCGTTCCAAAATTGTTCGTAAATGGCATTTTGGTTGTTTTTATGTTTCAAAACGACGGGGGGTAATACAGAAGGTTGTTCTATATGTTGAATCAGGCTTCCCAGCAACCATTTCTTTGCGACTTCTTCACATTTTACTTGCAGCCATTGCGAGTTTGCTTCATGGAACTTCCCATTTATATAGCTTCTGAGTGTCTTATATTTCCGTTCTACGGTCTTTCGACGTCCAATTTTGAACATCCTCCTTTCGTCGATCAGTCTAAGCCCTTCTCCTGCCAGGCAAGGTTTCCTTGGATCTACCTTCCTTGCATCTACGTTTGTCTATCCAATTTTGCAATTCACCTTTTTACATGTATCTTTTCTTCCTCAATTTGTCAGGCTACTATGGTATTCATTATCGCAGTATCTATAGTCTTAAAAATCTTCAGTCACGTCTCATAATTCCTTACAATCCACCATCTGATTTCGGAATCTCTGTCTGACCATGATGTATTCCCGCTGGAATCTTCCCGTGAATCCAAGTCTTTTCGAAGTGTATCTCCTACTCCTGTGATTTTGGAACAATAGATTCGTTATTATTAATTGGAGTTTGTTGTAGAGCTCAGTCTTTCTCCTCTTTGATTCCTACTACCAAACTCATATTCTCCATAAGTCTATTGCTTCCTCGACTATATCATTCGAAATCACCATCAATGTTAAATAACCGTCTCCATTACGTACTGAATGATCCATCCAGTATCCTCATATAGCCTCTTCATCTTCTCCTTTGACGTCAGCTTCTCTACCTGGACTAATGTTGTCGACGATGATATGCTGTCAATTCTGATCAGAACAACAATATCACTGAACTGTTCGCAGTAACTCACTCTCTGCCGTACCTTGCTATCCATAACGAGTCCTACTCCCGTTATACCACTTTCTGTTCCTGCTGATGTTACCCTAAATTCGTCTCACCAGAAATCCTTATCTTCACTTCATTTTACTTCCGTGACGCCCTCTATATCTAGATTAACCTTGACATTTCCATTTCCAGATTTTCTAGCTACCCCATCACGTTCCAAATTCTGCCATCCCACGTTGCGACTCGTAGAACGTTACGCTTCGGTAGGTTATTCAGTCTTTTTCTCTGGCTTACCAACCAACGGGCAGCCCCTCCGGGAGATTCGGATGGAATCCTTTCGCAATGGAGAGATCATTATGTCAACATTCTGGATAAGAGGTTTCATATCTTTTGAACTCACATTGTGTAATGCAGTGGTTTCCACTGCGCTTGCAGCCTCATGTCGTTAATCATTGGTGATTGTTCCACATTTTACAGGCAGTTTCCTCTCCCAAGAGCAAGAAGTCCGGAAAGAGTGTTTGCTCCGCCGTCCTCTCTGACAAGACCGTTGATAGAATGAGGGAGACTTCCTGTACCAGAAGTCTTTGGCAGACATTACTGATGATTTTTATTCAGAATTTTAGCACTCTCCCCGCAATGAATGACGTTTTCATTAGCAGTCAAATACAGCATTCCTAGACCAAGGGATTACTTACGAGATAAATCATCAAAGAGTTTTTCGTTTGTATATCAAATTGTGGACTCAGTTTCTCGACGAGCTAAGATTGCTATTATTGCTAAATAGAGTGTGACAAGGCGTTAGCGTGGCTCCTGATGATGACTAATTAGTACTTGTCCGGTGTTTTAACAGGAACTGTTAATGCTGTTTGTGGATGATGCTGGAGTTGTCGTCCGATATTGTCCCATATGTGCTCGATTCTAGGCAGATCTGGTGATCGAGGAGTCCTAGGTAATATGTCGACATTCTCTAGAGCACGTTGGGTTACAACAACGGTATGAGGACGAGCGTTATGCTGTTGGAAATCATTCCCTGGAATGCCGTTCATGTATGGCAGCACAACACGTCGAATTACTGGGCTGACACAAATTTGCAGTCAGCATATGTGGGATAACCAGGAGAGTGCTCATGCTGATGTATTAAATCACACATCAGGCCATACCTTCAGGTGTAGCTGCACTGTGTCTAGCACGCAGACAGGTTGTTTGCAGGCCTTCAACTGGCCTCCTTCTAACTAACACACGGTCACCACTGGCACCGAGGCAGAACCAGCTTTCATGAGAGAAAGCAACAGACCTCTACACTTCACTCCAATGAGCTCTAGCTTGACACCACTGAAGTCGCAAACGGCAGTTTGGGGTCAGTGCAATGAGCACTACAGGGAGTCTGACAGGGAGCTGTCCCTGAAATAACCGGTTTGTAACACTTTGTTGTGTCAGTGTGGCGCCAACTGCTGCTGCAGACACAGCTACGATGCGCCAAAACTGTACGCCGAACTCGATGGTCTTTCTTCTCGGTAGAGCCACGTGGCCGTCCGGAGCCAGACCTTCTTGCGACCGTACATTATTATGACCACCGCTGCCAGCAATCATGTACAGTGACTACATTCCTGCCAAGTCTTTCTGCAGTATCGCTGAAGGAACATCCAGCTTCTCATAGCCCCATTACTCGCCACTCTTATGCGACTGGTGCGACTTTTAAATAGACACCATCTTTCAGATGTAGAAATACGCCTAACAACATTCGTTTATCTCTCACAACTCCTTGGTGTTACGATTTTCTCCCGTCAGTGTATTCAAACTTATTTTCTTCTGAATACGTTGTAAACCTTAGATTGTTAAACATATTGGCACGGTCAAGGTGGACACCCTGGTGATAGATTATAAATAACTGAAAGCAGCAGACGGACTCCGTACCAGCCACGATTTCTGGGCACGTATTGTTATTTTTGACCAGACAGCAGATGCGCGTCGCCATATGGTTGGAGACTGGGCCGGTCATTGTGGGTGGTGGGGTCAAAGGCTGGAGGCGAGGTGAGCTGAGGTGAGGCGCCCGGGCAACTGGTGTTTACGGCGGCGGCACGCGACGCAGAGGAGGCCCCGGCGGCCCGCGGCACCTGGCGCCCGCCGCCAGCTGCAAGGCCACTGACCGCAACCCTTCCCAGCTGCGACCGGCACTCAGCCGCGGTCCGCGCACGCTCCGCGTTTGTCCGCACCCCGTTCGCAGCCGAGCGCGCTTCTTCCTCGCGCCGGGAAAAACACCACCTTTGCGAGGAGACTGAGCTTTAAACCGGACAATGGTGCGTCGGCCCACGTGTGCCGCTAAATATACAGCTGCCGCATGAGCCTTTCCACGCTAGCGGAGGGGACGATGCGGAACTTCGTGACATCTTCTTTCATTATTCTTCAAACCGTCTCCATCTACGTATGAACAGTATGGCATGTGGTGTACGAACAAAAGAAGTCACTCTTAATGGTTCCATTGCCTGTTGCAATCGAGAATGGATGGAGGTAAAAATTAGTCTGAGAGGTCACTTCAAATTAAGACACTTCCATGATTCAAGCGCCAATTAAGCGTCTTCAGCGGCACCTAAATGGTCATAATATTGCACAATAACATTGCGAAATATTATGGACATTGTACCTAGACGGCGCAATTAATATTGTCAATTATGTGGTGAATATTATTGTACTATAGTATAGTGGTTCGGAATTTTGGACGATAAAGACGCTGCTGCAGCAGTAATTGATCTATTTTGTTGCAAGTAGCAAAAAAAGTAAGAAGAAAAATTGGTTCAATGAGCGTCAAAGATCATCCACAAAAACTTGTTGTTGGGTGTCCTCCTCACGGATATCATGGTAAATCCTGTCCACTTGGCGTGTTAGGTCATCGAAGTCTCAAGTTGGTTGGAGGTACCTGACGATTATGCTCCAAATGTTCTCAACTGGGGAGAGATCCGGCCACCTTAATGGCCAGGGTAGAGTTTGGGAAGCACGAAGACAAGCGGAAGAAACGCTCCCGTGTGCAGGCAACGAACCGCTTTGCTGTAATGCTATCGCGCATGACAACCAAAGGTGTCCTGCTGTGAAAAGATATGAGACCCCAGACGATCTATCCCAGTTTGCAGGTAGTACGGTGGTCTATAGTCAAGTAGGTGTCCCACCGCTGTCCTGGTCATCACCAGACACGTTTTGGCTGATCATCGGGGTTCAGTTCGAAGCGGGGCTTATCGCTGAAGACAGTTCTGCACCAGTCAATGAGATTTCAGGCCGAAGACTTGTCTGGACATGACCCCAATAGCAGTGGGTTACCAGTTTGACTGCCGCTCAGCATACGGCCCTACAAGCAGGAGTGATAGTGATCGATTCCACTTCCTTTCACAGAAGGACTCCTTCGTTTGTCACGTGCGCCCTTACAGCACAACGGTACTCCGACAATATTCAACTAGTCGCCTTCTTGGCCTTCATGGCAAGCCATCCTGGGCTTACATTTCAGCAAGATAATGGCCGCTTACACACGGCGAGAATTTCTACTGCTTGTCATCGTGCTTGGGAAACCCTATCCTAGTCCTCAAGATCTACAGATCTCTCCTCAATTGAGAACGTTTGGAACATTATGAGCAGGTCCCTCCAACCAGCTTGGGATTCTGATGATGTAACACGCCAAGTGGACTGAATTTGGCACCATATCCTTCAGGAGAACATAAAACAACTCTGTCAATGCCAAGCAGAATAACTGCTTGCATAAGAGCCAGAGGTAAACCGTTATTGATTTCCTCAATTTGTGAAGCACTTTCTCTTGAATAAATTATGTAATTTTTCTGATGATATCATTAGTTTGCCTGTGCACGCACATCGCGTCTACCGATTTTCGTCACCTTCGTACAATTCCTCCGAGGAACGATCTTTTCTCTCTCTCTCTCCCCTCTCTCTCTCTTAGCGAATACTGACATAATAATGTTCTTTCGTCTCGTTTTGAACTCATTTTTAACATAATAATTAAATATAACGTAGGGTACTGTGTAGTACGTGGAGACTGCCAAGGGTATTGTCAATAGCGCCCATACACAGCACAGTATTTCCAGGCACCTCAATATACTTCCAAATTTTTTGTTTTCTATTATTGCGCAACCTCTCAATCTCCACCTCCTAGAATGTCAATATCATTGTGCATCCGGGGAATATTGTCAATAGTATTGACCGTCTAGGGGCCACTTAAACTGCAGATTGTTGTCGGTATTGTATGAAAGACAGTAACAAAATTTTAACACCTCGAAAAGATGAAGTTAGATAATTAATGATTGATGGTTGGCAGGTAGATGTCTACAGTCGTGGTACACATCGAATTCCCGTGCTCCAGTAGCACACCATATCGTTAGATGAGCAAATACAGAATCATACGGCCCTGTTGTGTTGGTGGAAGTCGATGACCTTGAGACGAAGGCGCAAAGCAATAAGTGAACAGTGGAACAATGTCGATTCCCAATAGCTGTGAAAGGGGAAGACCCAAACATCGAAGCATAATACTGATACCTCCGGACGAGATTAAGGCAGGCTGTGAACACGAGGCGTCCCGTGAAACTATCATATCCGTCTGAGAAGGAGTTTTGCTCCATGACAGCGCCATAGCACAATCTGCACAAACACAGCTCTAGATGCTGCTGATTTGCCTCACCCTTCCCTTTGGCCCCTTGTTCTGACCCCCAATGACTTCATTTCTTTTCTTCAAATAAATACAGTGGTGCGTGGTGAGATTTTCCAAAATCAAGACTAAGTGATTTTCGAGGTGGAACAATTCCTCAGTATAGGAAGTTTACTCGCAATTGCGGAATCTTTCTGATATCAGCGGCATTAGGTGGGAGGATGTGCAGTCCCGGGACTCGAACTCAGATTTCCCGCTTGTCGCGAACTGTCACTTAACCACTCCGGTTATCCGAACACACTTAGTGGACCAACCCAGACTTCCTCATGTCATACAGTACAGTTCAAAATAATTATTGCAAGCCTCGATGGGCTAAATAACAGTCGTAATACTAACGCTGAATGCGTTTGCCTCCTTGAAACCCCGTGGCGGGAATTCAGCTAAACTTCCCCAATTGCAAATAAATTCCATACATTTACTACAGCTGCAATATTTTCAGCTGTATCTGTTTCTTCAGACATTATTAAAAATAAGGCGCATGAACAGCCAAAACGAAGACTTCTACAAAAAGAAAGATCTCTGTCACGTTATCCGCTGTTAGGAAAAATGTGTCCCATTTACGGTGAATACATACAGAATATCTGAAAACATCACCGACTTTCATGCCCAGAACATAACTTTGCAAACACCGACATTGTTGACATGTTGTTTGGTTCTAAACTGTCGATATTTGAGTGAAAAGCGTCTTTTCCAATACTGAGTCATGGAATCTGCGACGGAATGTGAAGTTCTGCGTAAAAGAAGGAAAAAGGCTGGCAGACACAACTGAAAGTTCGAAGTAAGCTTACACAGACGATGCGTAAGGTCGAAAGTCGTGGAAGGGATGGAAGAGAAAGAGCTATGCTAATGTACTTTCCACAGATCCCAAGTGAAATTGTCCTCCTGGATGTGGAATAACCCAAAAAATCTTGAACACATTTTCATAAAATCGTAATGTAAAACTTGTCACAAAACATGCAGAAGTACAATGTACAGATCATCGAGGAGGAAATTCAGTCTAATACTTATTTAAATTGATCAAATTACTGCACTGAACATTTACGGAAGTCAGATTATATGTAATATCTTGTTTGGTAATATAATAATATACAGAAATCAGAAAATTCTACTAATAAATTCGTCAATGAAGTAGAAGGGCTGTCCACCAACAAATCCTGCAACCTCGTCTTACACTAAGCTCTTTTATTAGTTGCACATTTTGTGGCTACTGGTAAGTTATTGAAACTGTGTGTGTTCCTCAATAATGGACAGCCTTATGGACAAAAACTTTGTGAAGATTGTTCTGCTTTGTAGTACTTATTTCATGAAATGAGTTGTTGGTTTGCAAAAGAGATATGCTACTTATAATAAATTTCATACTGAGAAGTAGTCAGCAGACCCATATCATTGTTCCGGCCTCCTCAGGTTATTCTTGGGCACATGTAACAAATAACTCGAATTATACTTTTTGGACACTAAAAACCTTAGGTTGGCTTCGTGAGTCACCCTAAAATATGATACCGTATGACATTATGGAATGAAAGTAAGCGAAGTGTGCTAACTTTTTAATTTTTATATTGCCTATGCCTGACAATACCTGTAATGTAAATAAAGATTTGTGTGGGAACTTCAAGAGTTCTGTGGTATGCTTCCCCCAGATGAATTTATTACCAAACTGTAATCCCAAGAATTTAACACTGTCAAAATGGTTCAAATGGCTCTGAGCACTATGGGACTTAACTTCTGAGGTCATCAGTCCCTTAGAACTTAGAACTAGTTAAACCTAACTAACCTAAGGACATCACACACATCCATGCCCGAGGCAGGATTCAAACCTGCGACCGTAGCGGCCGCGCGGTTCCAGACTGTAGCGCCTAGAACCGCTCGGCCACCCTGGCTGGCTAACACTGTCAACCTCTTGTATTTATTTGTCATCATATTCTAGGGACACAAAGAGGGGATATCTATTACAAGTTCAGAATGGCATATATTGTCTTTTTTTGTTTCAAGGTTTAGTTATAAATAATTAACTAGGAACTATTTTTTTCAAATCCATGTAAATTTCATTAATCAATAGTTCTAAAACACTACTTGATTTGCTATTTACTTCAATGTTTGTATTATCTACAAACAAAACAAATTTGGTGTCAGGTAATGTTACTGATGAAAGGTAACTGACATACACGAGAAGAAGTAAGGGCCCTAAAATGGAACCTTGTGACACTCCACATATAAATAGTTCCCAGCTGCAAGAAGCCTCAGAATTTAATGGAGGGCTCCATCCTATTGACACAAGTTGTTTCCTGCCAGAGAGATACGATCTGAACTATTTTGTAGCATGTCCTTTTACATTGTAATATTCTGATTTACTTAAAAGGATGTTGAGACTTAGACAGCCAAATTACTTTGAGAGATCATAACATATACCATAGCCCATAATTTAATGTCAATAGAATTAAGTATATTCTTGGTATAGGAGCAAAGAGCCTTCGCAAAATCGGAACTGTGACTTTGACAATGTATTGTTTGTAGTCAGAGGTTTAAAAAGGTGAGGGTATGCTACAATTGTACAGAGATTTGATGGTACTTCTTTTCTCCTTTCTTAAACGAACGCTGAACTTCAGCATACTTAAGCTATATGGAAAATGTCCTATTGATAAATGATTTGTTACATAAGTAACTTAATATATAACTAAACTCAGAAAAAACACTCCTTAATTAACTTTGTTATATTTAATTATGAGATATTCCACTGGAGCCTTTTACTGAACATGACATTCTCATCTATTAAGGAACAGCTATGAAAAGGTAGTTAACAGGTTCTGAAACACTGCACGCATCTGTTACCAATGTATCATTTACACATAATGCTATCTGCTACTCTTCATCTCTGGTTTTACCCATCTCATTCTTCACTATATCTCACATTGTTTTATTTTGTTGCCTGTTGTAACCATATTTATTCTCATGGTGCATTATGCTGCAATGTCTGTATTATTGGTTCAAAATGGTTCAAATGGCTTTGAGCACTATGGGAGTTAACATCTGTGGTCATCAGCCGCCTAGAACTTAGAACTACGTAAACCTAACTAACCTAAGGACATCACACACATCCATGCCCAAGGCAGGATTCGAACCTGCGATTGTAATGGCCACGCGGTTCCAGACTGAAGCGCCTACAACTGCACGGCCACACCGGCCGGCTAATGTCTGTATTATTATCTTCAACATTTTGCAACGCCATATGAGTTGGTTCTGACAAGCAGATACAGTTTCCTTTCTGTCTTACAACTCTACCCTTTGATATAATCTTCATTTATTAAAGTGTTACATTATTCATGCATGCCATGAACACTGTGTACATTACTCCAGTTGATGTCACTGAGGAGTTACCTGAAATAACGATTTTACTTACTCACTATCCTTTTGAACTAAGAATTAGTGAAATTTGTATTAACATTTAAGAAAAGCAGTTGTGTGTTATGGCTTGAGAGGCTATTGACTAAAGTTTTGTAATATGATTTTGTTCATTGGATCTTTCCATAATGACATTAGCAGTCAGGCTTTCTGCTCTTAGTCCAGCCAGCTTTCCCTTCGGTTTCGTGCTGAGGTGAATGTCATGCCTAATACAATCCCATATACTGACACAATCAACAGGGACCAGAACAACATGTGGCCCTGGACCCAACATAAGTAACTGTTCCAACTCCAAATCAACTCTTTTGACAGAAGAGTTCAAACGAGGTTGATCATGGGGTCTCAGAACAGGCACAGACTCAACATTGGTACATATCGATCGTGATCCAATCTTTATCAGACCATACCCTCCACTGTACCCAGAATCTTTTTCAGCTCACCCATTGTTGGCACAGTGTCTCCTTTGGTGGACTCTTTACAAAGTGCTTCAAATCCTCGGTCACCTAACCCAGATCAGTAAAAGGATAAAAAAAATCCTGATCTTGTATTCCGATCATAGCTCAGCCTTCAATATAAAGTAAAATCGCCTGCAACTGTTCTGTCTCATATGTTTGGACTAGCCACAGGAACTAGTGTAGTACAAACATCGAACTTTATGAATATCGTCACTGTGGGGTTCATAACCTCCTAGCTTGATTAGAAGTCAAGATAGTGGCTGCTCTGCATGACAGGCATGTTGTGTGGGAATAGTATTGAACTTGCCTTGTCAACCTGCTTTGTAAAGCAGTCTACATGTCAGGGGCAAAAAAAGCTATTTTCAATCCGCTGTCATTTAAATAGCCTGGCATGAAACACGTATTGTACGAGTAGAATCAGCCCACTTAATGGACTTCTTTCTCAGGGGCTATGTGTGTGAGTTGCATGGTCTGGCATGGACTCGGATGTGTACACGAGAGGACAGACATCCTAGCTCCCAAAAGAATGGAGATAAGAGCAAAAACACTTGCGAGCTTCTGTAGTGTAGCTTGCCCTGCACAACAGGTGTATTGTGTGGAAGTAGTATCAACCTGCTTTACTGATGTGTTTTGCAGGGTAACCTACATGTCAGATCAAGAATCAGTTTTTCAGCACCCATTGTGTAGGCTGGAATCAGATTTCCAGCACCCAATGTGTAGGCTGCCCTGCATGATAAGAATTTTGTGTTTGAATAGTAACAAGCAGCTTTATAAACCTGCTCTGCATGGGAGACTGTATGTCATGGCAAAATACGATTTTCTCACCTCAGATGTGTAGGATGCCCTGCATGACAGTATTGTTGTGGGAGTGGTACTGGTCTGCTTAAATGACCTGTTTTGTAGGGGCTATTCTGTCAAAAACGCCCAAGTTCTTACAAGATCAATTGGACGGAACTGATAGCCTCTTGAAAATATGATGTAAGATAAATATTAACAAATGTGAAGCATGCACAAGGGAGAGTTAAATCAGGCTATGGTGAGGGAATTAGACTATAAAATGAGAATCTAAAATAGAAGATGATTTTTGGTGTTTAGGCATAAGATAATTGACGATGACCGACTTAGACAGGATCTAACATGCAGATTAGCAATAGCAAGGAAAACGTTTGTGGGAAAGAAATATTTGATTACGTCAAAGATACACGCAAATATTTGGAAGACTTTTCTGAAAATATTTGTCTAAAGTGTAGTGTTGTATAGAAACGTGGACGATGGGTTGTTCAGACAAGAGGAGAATAGGCTTTTTTGAAATACAGAGCAACAGTAGAATGTTGAAAATTAGTTGAGTATGTCGTACACCTAATTAAATGAAATTGGGGACAAAATTTTCTGGCAGTTGACTCAAATTAGTGATCATTTGATAGGACACACCCTGAGACATTTAGAGATGGTCAGTATGTTAATTGAGAGAGGTGTGGTGGGTAAAAATTGTGGAGAGAGATCAGGGCGTGATTATAGTAAGGAGGTTCAAGTAGACATAGTTTTCAGCAGTTATGCAAGGGCATGCACGAGTGTGGCTAACATGGAGATCTGTATCAAACCAGTCTCAGGACTTAAGACCGCAACAAAATCATGCTAGAACCGTGTTCATTTAATCTGTACTGCAGACACGACAATTGTTGGTACAGAATTCTAGCTGAAACGTTAACAAGGTTCCCAGACTGGTGAAGATGTAGGTGCTTATCGCTAATAATGTATTATTTTTTATTATCATTTTTATTTACTGCAGTCATAAAATTTGCCTTCCTTTTTTACCTAAATTGGATCGTCAATACGTTCAATATATTGAAAATTTTATACTATAATAGAATTTTTTCCTTACATATGACAATGCTTTATTGATATACTAACTTGTACAAATAAAATATAATTAATTCAAATAATATAAAACGAATGTGAGTCATGAAATAAAAAACGAAAGAATTGTATACTTTACTTCTTATGTATTTTTTTTAAATCTTAGCATCGGTTTACTGCTATCTGGGTACATCTTCAAGTTTTGCCTGCGATGAGTGGCGAGATAGCCTACGTTTCAGTCACCTGTTCATTTCTGACGTATGTTATAGCAGTATACCTAATCTGAAAGATTTAAAACTGTATTTGAATCGCTAATTTCAGAAGGGTCCTACTACGTCCATCTGACATAGTTTTGAGAAAAATGGAAAAAACTGTTTTAATATTTTATATGGCATTTTCTTAATTGTTGGCAGTGACCATGTGAGAGGCACCACTACGAACAATTATTCTGACTTAGTATGTCCTTAAATGTTGTGTCTGTTTATTCACCGGAGCTGAATATTTTCATTGGACAGAGGGCTTTTCTGAAACAAATGAGAAATAAAAATCTTAAAATCTTTACCTCACACAAAGAAAATGTAAGTAAACATTAGAGATAATGATTAAGAAATTCACAATATCTGTTCATGAAAACAAACTGTTTATTGATATTGGAAATCACAAATCACACATCCAGTGCTTCTGCAGCAGACAATGATTAAGAAATTCACAATATCTGTTCATGAAAACAAACTGTTTATTGATATTGGAAATCACAAATCACACATCCAGTGCTTCTGCAGCAGTTAGCGACTGACAAACAGTATTCCAGAATTATAGGATGTGTTGTTCCTGCACTATGTAAGCAGCCGTCATTTATATACTTTTTATCTTCTTTGGTAAAATATTCCGGAGGTAAAATAGTCCCACATTCGGATCTCGGGGCGGGGACTACTCAAGAGGACGTCGTTATCAGCAGAAAGAAAACTGGCGTACTACGGATCGGAGCGTGGAATGTCAGATCCCTTAATCGGGCAGGTAGCTTAGAAAATTTAAAAGGGAAATGGATAGATTAAATTTAGATACTGTAGGAATTAGTGAAGTTCGGTGTCAGGAGGAACAAGACTTTTGGTCAGGTGAATACAGGGTTTAAATACAAAATCAATTAGGGGTAATGCAGGAGTAAATTTGATAATGAATAAAAAATAGGAGTGCGGGTAAGCTACTACAAACAGCATAGTGAACGCATTATTGTGGCCAAGATAGACACGAAGCTGACGCCTACTACAGTAGGCCAACTAGTTCTGCATATGATGAAGAAATTGATGAAATGTATGATAAGATAAAAGAAATTATTCAGGTAGTGAAGGGAGACGAAAATTTAATAGTCATTAGTGACTGAAATTCGAGAGTAGGAAAAGGGAGAGAAGGAAACATAGTAGGTGAATATGGATTGGGGATAAAAAATGAAAGAGGAAGCCGCCTGGTAGAATTTTGCACAGAGCATAACTCAATTATAGTTAACACTTGGTTCAAGAATCATAAAAGAAGGTTGTATACATGGAAGAACCCTGGAGATACTAGAAGGTATCAGATAGATTATAAATGGTAAGACAGAGATTTAGGAACCAGGTTTTAAATTGTAAGACATTTCCAGGGGCAGATGTGGACTCTGACCACAATCTATTGGTTATAAAGTGGAGATTAAAACTGAAGAAACTGCAAAAAGGTGGCAATTTAAGGAGATGGGACCTGGATAAACTGACTAAACCAGGGTTTGTACAGAGTTTCAGGGAGAGCATAAGGGAACAATTGACAGGAATAGGGAAAGAAATACAGTAGAAGAAGAATGGGTAGCTCTGAGGGATGAAGTAGTAAAGGGAGCAGAGGATCAAGTAGGTAAAAAGACGAGGGCTAGTGGAAATCATTGGGTAACAGAAGAAATATTGAATTAAATTGATGAAAGTAGAAAATAAAAAACGCAGTAAATGAAGCAGGCAAAAATGAATACAAACGTTTCAAAAATGTGACAGGAAGTGCAAAATGGCTATGCAGGGATGGCTAGAGGACAAATGTAAGGATGTAGAGGCTTATCTCACTAATGGTAAGATAGATACTGCCTACAGGAAAATTAAAGAGACCTTTGGAGAAAAGAGAACAACTTGTATGCATATCAAGAGCTCAGATGGAAACCAAATTCTAAGCAAAGAAGGGTAAGCAGAAAGGTGGAAGGAGTATATAGAGGGTCTATACAAGGGCGATGTACTTGAGGACAATATTATGGAAATGGAAGAGGATGTAGATGAAGATGAAATGGGAGATACGATACTGCGTGAAGACTTTGACAGAGCACTGAAAGACCTGAGTAGAAACAAGGGCCCGGGAGTAGACATCATTCCATTAGAACTACTAACGGCCTTGGGAGAGCCAGTCCTGACAAAATTCTACCATCTGGTGAGCAAGATGCATGAGACAGGCGAAATTCCCTCAGACATCAAGAAGAATATAGTAACTCCAATCCCAAAGAAACCAGGTGTTGACAGATGTGAAAATTACCGAACTACCAATTTAATAAGTCACAGCTGCAAAATACTAACGCTAATTCTTTACAGACGAACGGAAAAACTGGTAGAAGCTGACCTCGGGGAAGATCAGTTTGGATTCCGTAGAAATGTTGGAACACGTGAGGCAATACTGACCTTACGACTTATCTTAGAAGAAAGATTAAGAAAAGGCAAACCTACGTTTCTACCATTTGTAGACTTAGAGAAAGGTCAAGTGGAATACGCTCTTTCAAATTCTAAAGGTGGCGGGGGTAAAATACAGGGAGCGAAAGGCTATTTACAATTTGTACAGAAACCAGGTGGCAGTTATAAGAGTCGAGGGGCATGAAAGGGAAGCAGTGGTTGGGAAGGGAGTAAGACAGGGTTGTAGCCTCTCCCCGATGTTATTCAATCTGTATATTGAGCAAGCAGTAAAGGAAACAAAAGAAAAATTCGGAGTAGGTATTAAAATCCATGGAGAAGAAATAAAAACTTCGAGGTTCGCGGATGACATTGTAATTCTGTCAAAGACAGCAAAGGACTTGGAAGAGCAGTTGAATGGAATGGACAGTGTCTTGAAAAGAGGATATAAGATGAACATCAACAAAAGAAATACGAGGATAATGAATGCAGTCAAATTAAGTCGGGTGATGCTGAGGGAATTAGATTAGGAAATGAGACACATAAAGTAGTAAAGGAGTTTTGCTATTTGGGGGCAAAATAACTGATGATGGTCGAAGTAGACAAGATATAAAATGTAGACTGGCAATGGCAAGGAAAGAGTTTCTGAAGAAGAGAAATTTGTTAACATCGAGTATAGATTTAAGTGTCAGGAAGTCGTTTCTGAAAGTATTTATATGGAGTGTAGCCATGTACGGAAGTGAAACATGGACGAGAAATAGTTTGGACAAGAAGAGAGTAGAAGCTTTCGAAATGTGGTGCTACAGAAGAATGCTGAATATTAGATGGGTAGATCACATAACTAATGAGGAGGTATTGAATAGAATTGGGGAGAAGAGGAGTTTGTGGCACAACTTGACAAGAAGAAAGGACCGGTGGTAGGACATGTTCTGAGGCATCAAGGGATCACAAATTTAGCATTGGAGGGCAGCGTGGAGGATAAAAATAGTAGAGGGAGACCAAGAGATTAATACACTAAGCAGATTCAGGAGGATGTAGGTTGTAGTAAGTACTGGGAGATGAAGGAGTTTACACAGGATAGAGTAGCATGGAGAACTGCACCAAACCAGTCTCAGGACTGAAGACCACAACAACACCTTTTTTTTTTTTTTTTTGCTTTGATAGGAATGTAGTCATCGTCCTAAGCTCGCACAGCTGGGAGGTTGACGTTGGATCGAGAAAATCTACGTAGTCCTAATATGAACCTGCGAGTATTTAAACCACTGATCATACTGCAGGTTGTTACAGTCCCAAATACCTCATCACTTAAGACATAATGAAATGTTGAAACACTGAATGCTACTTTCATGTCGCTACATGATGTAAGTGTCTCTAGTGAATGAGTTGTCTTGTGAAGTCTCGTTCACCACGACTTGAAGTCGTGAATTCATCTACTGAACCAGCCATTACAGAGAATTGTATTGCACTCGATGATATGATCAGGTCAAAATAATCCGTAATAGCAGATACTCTGTCATTTCTTCGCAGTGATCTCTTGACTGTGGCAAAAGTTCTATTAGGTGGTAAGAAAGAGCTCCTATTTCTGAAATTGTACAACATTCACGAAGGCTTGACAAATTCTTATTTTGCAAAGATTTTTGTTCTGCGCTGGGCAGTTATCACAAAACAGATAAACAATTTTTATGTACTTGGAGATGTATCTGATAGTAGTGATACAAGAAGGTGCACTCTTCGTGGGGACCTTTGTGGGCTACACCTTTGTGATAAAGGTAATGAAATGGCGTATTGTCTTTTAAATTGCGAATGCTGAAAACATTAACTGTCAGCTGCCGAAGAGAAAATAGGTTCTGAAGAGGTACTCTTGGTTAATGAAGTTTCTCCACGAAATCAAAGCTCTGACTAAAAATATGTTTATTTTCTCTGCACAGCCTTTCATTTACAATCAGAGCAGTACAGAAATTCTTGGTTTTTCTGTTGTACACTATAAATCACAAGCCGCAGACCGTCGAGATGCCTCATTCAAACTTTTGTTTTCAATTTTCAGATTCATGCTCACATTCGTAACACGCATATACCTATGGTAAGTCAAACTGAAGGTCAAAATCCTGGTTAAATATTTTCTCATAGTAATCGTATTTGATGGGATAAAGGGGATTCACTTCTTTGAAGAGGTTGTAGATCATCTTTCTATTCAAGTCAGCACTTAAGTAAAGGTACGCTTTACCAGCATAATGAGAACCTTTTCGTCGGAAATGATGTTACGTACTAATGAATTATGGCAATTTCAAGTTCTAATATTAAATTGCCGCTCTTTGACTTTCCTCGTTTATGTTTAGTTCTTTCTCCACGCTGAAGCAGCTGTCTTATTCTTCTCACCCTTTTTTTTCGCCAACTGTAAATAAGTTTAGAGACGCCTGTCTGAAACTTTGGTTACGATTTGTTCCCATCATGCAATGATAGTTAAAAGAACTTGCCTTTGGAACTTTCTTTCGCTTAGTCTATGTCGTTTTACCTTCGCTGCCTGTATTAGACTTTGAAGGTAAAGATGTTGTTCATATTTACTATTAAGATCCAGAATATGGGTGAGAACTGATGACTGATCATCTTGATTAATGGGTTCAAAAAACTTAGAACTGCGTGTACAAAGTTGTCCGAAAGATTTTTGCTCGTATTAGCTTACCTTGGTAACTGTATGCTACAATAGCTTTAATTTATCAGTTCTGATTAGATTTCGTTCGTACTGATCAGGATGACATACACTTTTCCTCCTCCTTTCCTTATGGATAGGTTCAACCTCACGCTCAGATTCACTCATATTGGTAGAATATAAGATAGTATGAGGACACAATATCCCAACCAACTGCTTCCTCTTCAACAATGACTTTGAAACGAACCATAGATGCATTATTTATATTGTTTTCCCGGCTTTTCTGATTATCACAACATCTCAGTAAATAAAGTGCAAGGAGTTATTATTCAGAATTGTTGAGAGCAAAATCCCCCTAGTCCTGGATATGGAGCTGTTTCGAAATCAACGTGAATTTCTCTGCTACATATATCAGCAATTTGACAAAATGCGGAGGTCCTTCTCACACTCAACGATGAAACGACTCCTAATCAACACAGAAATGTATATAGCCACAAAATGTCATAAAATTGGATTTTGGGCCCTTCCGAAATAAGTGATTTAATTAGAACTGATTGCCCAGTTGTTGAGCTACTCTGCATAAACATCGACTCATGTGCGTTACTTTTTGATTATAACACCAAGTTATAGAAACTACTGAAATACTGTATTTAGATTAAACTAAATTACAATTACCTCCATACATATTATAAAACTAGTTATACATGTGTATGTATGTATGTATGTTCCACATCTCCTCCTAAACCACTGGACAGATTTCATCCAAACTTAGTACACGTATCACTTATTATCTGGAAAAATTCGTCGTAGGGGTAATCTACGCATCAAAGGGATGGGGATGGGAGTGGAAAAGCAGTGTAGCACAAGACGCACGGAAAGCCTTATTTTACCCATTCAGTATTTGAGAATAAGAGCGCGTAGTGACTTGCAACAAGCTTTTCACATAATCTGGAGCCTCTATGAAACTTTTTCCTGCTGGCGAACCACACGAAATGATGAAAGGAAAGTTCATTGTTTGCTATATTTTCACTGTTCATGCAGTAAAACAGCCGCATGAAGCATAAAGTTTTAATTTATGTCTTGCTTATTGTTAACTGTATTTGCAACACACTTCGTAGACTGTATCCACATACGAAGCTGAATATACCAACAAAAATCTAAGACTGCATGACACATAGTTCAGGAGATATGACGCCAGATACTGAGATGCGTGGAAAACTGCTACATCATACACGACATTACAATTTGTTACTTCTTTACTACTAACTCTATTCGTACCACAATTCGCAGAAACTATCTACGTATGCCGCTAAATGCACCTACAAAAATAAATTATTGTACGACAAGGTATGTTAAAATAAACATAAACCGTCTCGACCGCAAGAAACTTTTCTTTTTATGGTTACCTGTTTCTGTCAGTAACTGACTATCTTCAGACCCCATACCAAAAAAATAGTTCAAATGGCTCTAAGCACTATGGAACTTAAAATCTGAGGTCATCAGTCCGCTAGACTTTGAACTACTTAAATCTAACTAACCCAAGGACATTACACACATACATGCCCGAGGCAATATTCGAACCTGCGACCGCAGCAGCAGCGCGGTTCCGGACGAAAGCGCCTAGGACCGCTCGGTCACAGAGGCCGGTCTCATACCATAATGGTAGGCGGTGGCAGAGAACAAAGCAGGCGTTACCAACTCCATGTACATTAACTGCTGACAGTATTTAGGAGATATGACGTCCCAAATACTGAGATGATAGAGAAACTGCCACATAATGCATGAGGTTTTAATATATTACTTCTTTACTAGTAACTCTGTTCACAACACAGATAGCCGATATATTTGATTGGATACACCTCCAAAATTATGTGACTGTGTGACACATATTTCAGGAGACGCTGTGTAATAAACACTTAGCTGCGTGAAAATGAAACTGCAAGACGAAATTCGGCAGAGATAAAGGTGAAATACATGTACAATTACGTATGAAATACGTTAAATGTACTGTATGTGCCATATATTTAATATGAAGGTCCGCAGGCAAAGACATGTGTAAAAAACTCGTTCTAAAACCTTGGAAATATTTCATCCAAATTTGGTACAAATACGAGTTACGATTTGGAAAAAAAATACTGCGCTGATAAGAACTCCCAGCCTCATACTGAGGTGAAGCGAGAAGACGGCAAGAGGAGGTGAACTGACAGAGAGGGGGAAGGAGATGGACACACATAAGGGAGAGGAGTACATGGACGGAGAGAGGGGCCATTCTTTCATACTTTCTCAGCATTCGCTTATTCTTTCCCACTCATCCCTCCTGTTAACATCTCTTATGCACGTGTTTATATCTGAATACCCAGTCTGAACTTCTTCAGCTCATTTCTATATATACTGTTTAAGACTGTGTTCAGTAAGTTGAAAGTGTCGCCGCGAGGGATTAGCCGAGCGGTCTAAGGCGCTGCAGTCATGGGCTGTGCAGCTGGTCCCGGCGGAGTTTCGAGTCCTCTCTCGGGCATGGGTGTGGGTGTTTGTCCTTAGGATAATTTAGGTTAAATAGTGTGAAGCTTAGGGACTGATGACCTTAGCAGTTAAGTCCCATAAGATTTCACACACATTTGAACATTTTTTTTTTTTTAAGTGTCGGAATTACTAATTAGGAACTGCTTTTCTCCCTGGAGTGGGCACGTGAACATCACATTCTCAGCACAGTTTCACAGTGCTGTCTCATTCCTATTCTACGGCGGATAATTTACCTATGTCTCTGATCGAGTAATTGGTCTCGAGAGAAGCGCCCGATCCGGATTGGAGCGGTAAGGGCCAGAGCGTGGGCCGTCATGCAACCCCCTGGGCCGGCGCGCGTCGCGGGAAGCCGCACAGCTGGCAGCAGGCGGCAGCTGCCGGGCGCGTGCGGGCAGCCCAGCTAGTGCGGAGCTGCGGCAGACACCTGTTGGCGGCCGACTGTTTGTCTGCGGGAAACCCTTCAGGTCCGGCGGCTGCGGCAGCTGCGCGATCAGCCCGCAGCCACCAGCCGCTCTCCCGGCCGGCACACTTACTCAGCTGCCTCTCTGCCTCTCTCCCCTACTGGCGACGACGAGCCGAAATTTTCGACACCGTCGCCTTGTAGCGCACTGCCTGCGCACCTGGTACCGTATCGCCTCCATTGCTGCGTAGACATGGCTTTGGATGGTTTGCCATTGAACGAATAGCAACCATGCGACTGTGGAAGTTAGTATGTGGTCCAGTCATATTAATGTAACAACGGCTATCTTCGACGTCAACGTGGCATAACCACTCACAGACGACAGATAGCGCTAGAATCAGAAGCTATATAAAGCGTTCCTGGAGGCGGGGGGGGGGGGGGGGGATGGAGGGGGAGGGGGGGCCTTGGAAAACTGTGCTGTCGTTGTCGAAATGCGGAAACGGAGCGATTTATCTGACATCCAAAAGAATATACTCATTGGATTTCGGGCCAAGGGTGAAAGTATTTCCGAAACGGCTACGTCTGTGAACTGTTCGTGTGACGCCGTCTTGAAGGTTCTTTGTTGTATCTTGGTCCGTAGATACCAGCTGTCAACTATGACTGTGGAGATGCTTAAAGGCGATTAGGCGTGCAGCTTCTGTGCAGCTAACCGCCTAGATAAACCAAGGCGCTACCAAAAGTGAACGTTTCTGCTTATAGGTCCCCGTAGCAGGCGTTTGGTTTATACACCCATACTGACTGACGTTCATGATGCGAAGACGGATTTCACACGCCAGTACCACAACTAGACGTTCAACGAGTACCGACAGGTAGCCTTTTCAGATTAGTTATGTTTTAACCATCATCAGACTGAAAGTAAATACCCCGCCAAAATCGTTAGAAGGGTCCAGATCAGAACCGGGGAGGGGGGGGGGGGGAGGGCTGGGTAGCGCTTTTGTGGCATTATTGTCATTGGATATTCTCCTCATACCGTAATGGGACAACGCAAATACGCATCTATCCTTGGGAACTATGTCTAACTCTGTCGGCACTTTTTTTTTGTATGATGTCAACTACCAGCAGGACAATGCAACGTGTCACACAGCTCGCAGTGTACGTGCGTGCTTCGCGGAGCACCAGGTTGAGTTTACCATACTCTACAGGCCATCAGACTCCCCGGATTTAAAAAGGGCCACCTCGATCGGGCTGTTTGTGCCATGGCTTCTCAAAAGAGAAACCTAGCGCAGATGGCTACGGCACTGGAATCGGCGTGGCTCCACATCCCTGTTGGTAGCTTCCACAACGTCGCTGACACGGCTCCTGTGCTTCTCGCAGCAGTTCAACCTTCTTGGCAGGTGGTCACATTAATGTGACCTGACAGTGCATATAGAATCTATGAGACTGGAGGTATATCATCCGAAATGTGTGTTGGTTTTCTCTGGTGGAGGATCGTAGGTCTTGATGAGACAAAAGCCGCTCGATCCCAGCAGAATCCCTTTATAATATTGCAACAGTTGGTATTAGTAGCTTATGCCCACATATGATGGATGCTGGGTGGTGGTCGTCCAAAAGTACGGACCTGAGCAACAAAGTACTATCGTAAAGACGTCAGTAATTGCTGCCATTCTGGTGCCTGGCGCTGGCGGATGCCGAGCGGCTCAGCGGCTAGAAGATTGGAAGTTCGACCCTTAGCTCATCAATGTTGCGGATGAACAGCCTGTTAGCCGGTTCTGTCAAGATGGTGGTGGAGCGGCTGCGACGTCGTGGCAGAGGCCAATACTCAAGCTGATGCTGATTCAATGACTGGATGGCATACGCTGCGTACCAAAGTGCCATTGGTTTCAGCAACAAATAGGTCACTGAGAACGAAGTCTTTCACGACGGCGCTGTTGTATAAAACATTCTCGAACTTATTGCCGCGTCAGAAAAAGTGTAAAACCTCGAGCCTTCGACGGTTACTTTTACCCCCTTCGTCAGGAGCAACTGAGTGTCAAAACTGCTACCGTGGTGGCTTTATATAGCACAGAGACGGCATCTGACTAGTCGGTAATTACGTCATGCTGTCGCAGATGGAGTCAACGATTGCGCTGGCGTCGCCACTGCAACACGACGTACAAGGTAGGAACTTGATAGTAATGCATGCAGTTTATGTAATTGCCACCTCTTTTTACCCAGAATTCTCTCATCGCTCGATTGAGAGCGGGTAGATACGTCGACGGCAGCTTATCAAAGAGCTGACCGTAGCAATAGACTGGTGAAACAATTTGAGCGACTAGCAACCTCGCTAATATCGATCTCATCTCAAGGGACGACACGCACTGTCATCACCCTGTCGGGAAAGAGTCTGGACGAAGGAGCCATTTGTACTGAAGGACTGAATTTCTCTCCTACACAGCGCGCTGTACCTATCATGGAGACCGTTAGCTGGCGGAACAGGCGGTGCGGCTTTTCTTACATGGTGACGCCGAAGACGTAAGATCACCTATCGCATTTTAGCCTCAGCTAAGCCGCCCAAATTTATCATCAGCAGAGCAGAGAGAGAGAGAGAGAGCGAGGATCTCTGTGCATTTCAGAAAGATGAAGATCTTGTGGTACTTCCGGTTCACAAGAGAAATTCCACAGAAGTTCTTCATACCACTTAATATCATAGTAAAATGGCACCTTTGTTGGAAGATAACAAGTACAAATGCTTAAAACGGGACCCAACTCTGTCATACAGCAGGAAAACGACGGAGCACCTGAAGAATTTTGGTGTAGTAGAGGATGTCATCAAAAACCTTAGACCTCGAATTCCTAGACCTCCTAGGCTGTACGGATTATCTGAAGTCCACAAGAAAGGTATTTCAATGCGGTCAGTTGTTAACAGTATTGGTTCCCCTATCTACAGGCTGCCCAAATATGTGATCAAGTTGATGACTCCGATAGCTGGCCGCTGTGAACATCACATCAAAATCTCTCATATGCTCACAGAGAAATTTGAACAGATTACAACTGGCCCAAACGATATTTTAGTCAGCCTGGATGTGGTCTCACTACTTACAAAACCTCATGTGGGGAACACACTGAAACTGTTGCAGAGTATTTTCTTCCTGAAACGATAAAGTTATTCCGACATTTTATGACGACCATCTACTTCTTGTGTGACGGTAAATTTTGTGAAGTGGCGAGTATAGTGGCCATAGGTTCTCCGTTGTCTGCAGCAATGGCCGACTTTTTTATGTAACTTTTGAGGAACGTGTATTAAATTTGGCTCCCTCTTCGACCATCTTCATTTTATCGTTATGCTGACAACACAATTAGAGTGTGGTCACACAGCGTAGTAACTCTTGAGTACTTACACGAACGTATGAACAGTATTCCCCAAATATCCAGTTCACCATCGATAAAGAGAAAGAGAGAAGGTTACCATTTTTAGATGTTTTGCAGCAACAAAAGTCGGATGGACGTCTCGGCCACTCAATGTGCCACAAGCCGATGCACACTGATTTATATGTTTACACCCAGAGTTTTCACCATCCAGTACAAAAGAAATCAGCACTAAACACGGTGGTATATAAAGCAAAAACGGCTTCTGACGAGGACGACTTGGATTCCGAAATTAATCAGCTGAAGTATGTGTCTTGAAAGAACGGCTATGGGTCACATGATACGAAATAAGAGTTCTCCAAGAAAATGAAACGTGAAAATATTGAACATTCATTTGATGAGGCACCGATTGCATTCCTTCACTTACGTGGCTCTACATCCAGCAAAATAGGCAGATTTCTGGGAAGGCGAGGTATCAGGTCTATTTTCCGGCTTTCCAAGAAGATAAAGGAGATGCCGCACGCTGTAAGTACCCGGCCTGAGCATCCCTTGGATATACAACATCCCTTGTGAGTTTAGTAGCAGTTACATCGGTCAGACGATGAGCACCGATTCCGAACGCTCCGCATAACATCAACGACGTATTAAATATCGAGAACTAGAGAAATCTGCAGTTGCTGAGCACAGTTTACAAAGAGTTATGAAATAGTGTTTGATGAAACAAAAGTTTTATCACATTTCCGACATACTGGGGCTCTGTAATTAAAGAGGCTGTACAAATAAAAATATGTGAGAAAAATCTTCAACGTGACAGTGGATATAATTTTAGCGGTGCATGGAAGCGAGCTCTCGATGCAGAGAAGAGCCAGAGATATTGGTTCACAATGCTTACGCTATGACGGGAGCGGTGGCGCCACCAGCGCAGACGCTGACACCATCTACAATAGCATGACGTAATTACCGACCAGTCAGAAGCCGACTTTAAGCTATATAAGGTCACCACAGCAGCAGTTTTGACAGTCTGTTACACCTGACCACGACGATGGAGGTAATCGTCGAAAGCTAGAGGTTTTATCTTGAACAGATGCAGCAAGAAGTCCGAGAAGGTTTTGTAGAAGTAGGTCACTGACCGACAGACGGCGAAAGCCCCTGGGTGGGTACCACGTTGTAGCCCCTTTCGGAAAAATACGATCCACCACTCTGGAAGTCAGAATGTGTGATGATCGGTGCACCATAGATAACTCTCCGCCACACGATACGTAAGTAACTGTAACTTTCGTAATGTTAGTAAAAGTGACAGTTTTCTTACATTTTTTATAAATATATGATTCTTTAAAAATGTATTATCTTTTATGTTTCATGCAACGAGCATGGGAGGCGGCAGTGGTGGAAGGAGCAACCTTTCTATCAAGACGCAGCCATCTTCGCTGCGCTACAGTGGCGTCGAATCAACTGCTGTTTTACAGAGAAGACGTCCTGCAGCAACTATCGCGACGCCGCGTTAAAAATGATGAAAAAAATTAAGTTGTACTTTGAATTGTAAAATATTGAAAGAAGAATTCAGCTCCTGTTCAGCTTTGTCCACGGTTTGTTGGAAACTACTGGTGCATTTTATTATCTTTTGAGACATGGCGATATTATATATGTGTGTAAAAGCCGTGTAGTAAGGAATCAAGAAGTCAGTAAAATTGTTTGAACATTTTCCTGAGTCATCATTGGCTTAGCTCAAAGTTTTTCAGAAGAACTTAAGGTGTCTAAGTTGAGCTTTGGACAACTCAAGATCAAATAAGGCAGAAGGGACAGACGACATTCCATCCGAATTTCCAAAATGGCAACAAAATATTCACACAGGTGTGTAAATTGAATGAAACTGGCGATATACCATCTGACTTTCGGGGAAACATCATCCACACAACTCCGAAGATAGCTAGAGCCAACATGTGCGAGAATTATCGACACAATCAGCTTAACAGTTCATGTATCTAAGTTGGCGACAAGAATAATATACGTAAGGATCGAAAAGAAAATTTAGAATGTGTTAGATGACGATCAGTTTGGCTTTAGGAAAGGTAAAGGCATAAGAGAAGAATTTTTGACTTTGCGATTAATAATGAAAGCAGAACTGAAGAAAATTCGAGAGACATTCGTAGGATTTGTCGACTCGGAAAAAGTGTTCTACAACTTAAAACAGTGCAATATGTTCTAAATTCTGAGAAAAAGAGAGGTAGCCCTAGGGAAAGAAGGGTAATATACAATATGTACAAGAACCGAGATGGGACAATAAGACTGGAAGACCAAAAACGAATTGCTCGGTTTAAAAAGCGTGTAAGATGGGGATATGGACTTCTGCCATTAATGCTCAATCTATATATCGAAGAAGCAATGACGGAAATAAAAGAAGGTTCAAGAGTGGGATTAAAATTTAGGGTGAAAGGCTATCAATGATAAAATTCGTTGATGAGATTATTATCCTCACTGAAAGTGAAGATGCTGGGCGCGGTGGCCGAGCAGATCTAGGCGCTCAGTCCGGAACCGCTACGGTCGCAGGTTCGAATCTTGCTTCGGGCATGGATGTGTGTGATGTCCTTAGGTTAGTTAGATTTAAGTAGTTCTAAGTTCTAGGGAACTGAGGCCCACAGATGTTAAGACCCATAGTGCTCAGAGCCATTTTTGAAAGTGAAGATGAGTTACAGGACCTGTTCAGTGGAATGAACACTCTGTTGAGTACAGAATATGGAATGAGAGTAAACCGAAGAAAGACGAAAGCAATGAGAAATAGCTGAAATGGAACTGCGAGAAAATTAATATGTGAACTGTGGATGCGAAATACACACAGGTAAGGAATTCTGCTATCTAGATAGTAAAATAACCCATGACGGGCGGAGCAAGGTGGACATAAAAAGCAGAATAGCACTGCCAAAAGGACTGGTCCAGAGAAGTCTACGAGTATTAGACAGAGGCCTTAATTTGGGGAAGAAATTTTTGAGAGTCTGGAGGATAATAATATTGTAGAGCAGTTCTGAAAAACCTCTGCCAGACGTAGAGTTTTAGAACCAATTTTTCTTTTTCTCATTGAAAATTATCCAAACCTTGCAAGGAGAAAAATGGTATGGCCTCGATTTAAAAACAAGCGCTTTGTTTAAACTCACAATACTCACCAAAAAGTCCTAAGAGTAATGTCTCAATAAAATTCGAAATATAGTCATTAGAGACCCATTTTTTTGGTAGTGCATGAACGAGCTAGCATACAACAAATAATTATTTGCTATAACCACCCATTTCTGAGCTACTTCCTCCTGCTTTACAATTATTTAATTCCTTTCTTTCTTTTTCTAAACTGTACTAGTCACACCTTGTTCTAACATCCCAGGTTCCTCTTGCTCTACGGTCCTGGATTTATAGCAAAGTGATCAGAAGCAACTAAGCCGTCCTGAAAGCCCGGTTGTTGTAGCAGTTGTTGTATAACGTGATGCCTTTCTAAGTCTGATGCGTGCTTCGATTGGATCACTGCATTGAATCTACTGCCCATCATTCTGCCCCAATGACACGATCTAGTGAAATCTGTGAGTTTCTTGGGTAAGGGCAGGTAAGAATTGAATATCTTCAGCGCTCATAAATTATGTCCAGAAGTGTTGTTGCCCCAAACTTAAAAAAAAGGAGTCGAGTGTGTTTATGAACTCTCTTGGGACACGCTAGGCTCCTCCACTAGTTAGCAGAGTACTTGGCAGAGTACCAACAATGGTTATAGAGTGACGTAAAATTTTATTCACTCTTGCATTAGCCGCAGTAGCGCCTGCAGGTAGGCATGATGCAACCAGACTAACGTAACTACGGCTGTGTAGTCTAAACCGTCAGGGGTCTTCCATACGTTACATCCCGCTACGCGGCAAGTAGACGGCCCATCGTCTGTCACAACTGCGTAACTAGTATATGACAGCCACGGCACGTTCCCTCATTGTCTTTTTCATGGGTACGCAGCTACGTTACAGGTTAAAGAAGTGAAGTAGGTCAAAAGTGAGCGAGGGACATCGAAGTAAGAGGGGGAAGGTCTAGTAATAGAAGAAGAAGAATAAGCGGAACCGAACATTAAAAAGAAGTGAATGAGTTGTACGATTCTAAAAATATAAATGGATGGAAATGTATGAAGGGTAAACTTGATCAGATTCAAACTGAACTTTACTGAGCGATAGGTCCCTAAGACCCACGTTTCTCTGGTACAGAGACCGTTGTTTCTTGTTTTCGGCTAGTGCAGTGACATGTACGTAAGGATGTGGGTGTCTGCGGGTAGCGAACGATGTGGGGTGTGCTTAGGTCATTTAGCATTGATTTTTGTGCCAGTGTGGATATGGCGAAGTTTCTTACTCAATGTATTCTTCATGATGAGTGCCGTAATGAAAACACAACGAATATAACTTTAAAAGGAACTGAAGGCTTTCCGGACATATAACTTGAGAGTCAGGAGCAGGAACAGTGGCGTCACGTGGTGTTGACCACATTGTTGTCAGTTACCAGGGCAGGCAACGGCTGCAGCGTGAGGCGTGGAACTGAGACAGTGAGAACACGGGCGATGCCTGGAAGCATTCTGTGTCCCTCTCTGCGCAGAACGAGTAATTCAGCCACCTTCCTAAGTGCACACCAATATAGAGGGAGACAACTCTACGAGAGAAATGACCGTTAATCTGAAATAGAATAAAGAACGAATCGCTTTATTGTTTGCAAGCAATACGGCTTTAGACTGTGAGTAGTTTTATGATTTGAATTGTATCACCAAAATAACGTGCGCTCTTACTTCATGGTAAGGTCATGCAGCGATAAGTATTAAGCAAAAACACAGGAACAGTATCGTCTTTAGAGAACTTACATGATTACGGACATACATCGGTTTATCTACAAAGAAATTAGCAGTAATATCAGTTCGTGTTGCGACTTAGATCGAGTAACAATGTCACATACACCAACAAGTCGTGACGTGAAAACTTCTCGAAACTAGTAGTCAATGAACGTGAAGCAGAACCTTCACGAGTAATAGTCAACAATAAGCCGTGCTTGACGAGTGATCACCACTGAAATGTGTTTGTTCATGAAGCACGTCAATTAACTTAGAATTATCAACAATCATATTGCGGTCACTGCCAACATCAATAACCGTCTTGTAAACAGCCGGACGCGACTTACACGATGGCGTGGGATTTCGGCGCTCGTGGGGTTACGGGCGACAGTCAGGCTGGTATCCCACCGCTGTCCGGTAGGTCTCCAGTCACGTCTTTGTAAATCACTGGGGCTCAGTTCTAAGCGGCACTCATCACTGGAGACAATTCTACTCCAGTCAATGAGACTCCAGGCCGAAGACGTGTCGGTCACCGGAGATACGGACCAACAACCAGCAGTTCCAGAACTGCAGACGTCAGAAAAAATTGGGGGGGGGGGGGGGGTCAGCGTTCGATCGTCGCCCCTTTTCCCTGCAACTCTCTCACTTTCGTCAAGTACTCCTAGTTTAAACGCAGTCAGAAGGTACCTTGCATACAGACTCCACTACATACAAAGTTTTTATTTTATTTTTATTTACACATCAAGTTCAGTAGGACCAAATTGAGGAGCAAATCTCCAAGATCACGGAACGTGTCAGTATTGGCTTAAATTGATAGCCTACACTTGCTAACGGAAGATTCAAGTAGTATCATCAGGGCACTTTGTTTGGTGACTTACGAGTTCAATATGACAGCGCACTTGGCGCCCACGGGTCGGGCAAGTACAGGGTGACAATTATTGAACTGTATGAAGAAATAAACTGTAAGTTAGTTTCAAACTACTTCTTGCACACACTGTATTCAACATGTAAACGTCACTACAGATATTCTTATTTAGGTTAGGAAATGTTCAATGTGCCTGCCATCATTGGCGATGTTGTGGCGCAGAACGAAAAGCGAAATTCTGCAGGACCTGCTGAAGTTTCGGAACATTGGTGCTATCGATAACCTCATTAATCACTGTTTTCAGCTCAGCAACGGTTTCGGGGTAATTGCTGTACACCTCTTCTTTAATATAACCCCACAAAAAAGGACTCGCAGTGTTCACATTCGGAGAATATGGCGGCCAATCGAGGCCCCTGCCGGTGGCCTCTGAGTAGCTCAGAGCCAGAATGCGGTCCCCAAAGTGCTCCTCCAGAACATCAAACACTCTTCTACTCGATATCCGTCTTGCATAAACCACATGTCGAAATCAGGGTCACTGTGGATAACGTGGATGAAATCATCTTTCCATCTTTCAGAACCTTCATGTACCGTTCGGTAGTCATCGTGCCATCAAGGAATATCGCACCGATTATTCCGTGACTGGACACTGCACACCACACAGCCACCCGTTGTTAGTAAAGAGACTTCACGATCGCGAAATGAGGGTTCTCAGTTCCCCAAATGCGCTAATTTTGCTTACTAACGAATCCATCCGAATAAAAATGGGCTTCGTCGCTAAACCAAACCACACAGCGCATACTAATTCCGCTGCCAACCGTGCAGTTTGAACGCCCTGACGCGAACCGTTCAGAAGTTATGACCGTTTTATTTCATATAGTTCAATAATTATCAACCTTTATGTACCACACCAAAAGAGTAGTTCACTGGAGGACAGGCTCCGTCGAGGAAACTGTTGCCATCTCCCATTTTCTGCGGTCTTCGGTAAGATTCTCGCATTTCTCTCAGTCAGTAGTAAATATGTCCCTATCACACTTGACCCAATCTTTAAAGCACAAAGCAGGTCTTCCAGGGGCTCTCTTGGCATGTGCTACCTCACTATGCAGCGTGCGTCGGGGAAGATGGGAGTGGTCAATACCATGGAAGTGTCCTGGTCACCGAGGCGACGTTTCTTGAGAGTAGCGGGGATACTCGGTAGCTTCGCAGCATTCAGGAGCGTTCCATTCTTCATGCGGTCCCTCCATGTTATACCTAGATTATTTCGTAAGCACCCCTGAATAAAGGTGTGGAGTTTATGAACTTGTTTGGCCTTTGACGCCGAGGTCTCAGCACCACACAAGAGAGTCCTCAGGACGCATGCTTGATAGACAAGTACTTTTGTAGTCACTGTAAGGTGTTTGTTGTCCCACACTCTTACTCGTATCTTCCCGAAAGTGTTTGCCGATTTACCAATTCTTGCATTTACTTCGTTGTCTAGAGAAACATATTCTGACAGAAGCCAACCGGAACAGAAGAACTATTTGACTACATTCAACAAGGACCTATCCTATCTAATTGCAGACGTATCTGTGTATCCATGCGCCATAATTACAGTCTTCTTTACTTTCACAGACATGGAGAAGAGCTTGTAAGTAACAACAGATTTGTCCACAACCCTTTGAAGGTCGTCTTAGAAACGTGCTATGAACGCTGCATCATCAACGAATAAAGGTTACTTACAAATAAGTCTTCATGACAGCTTTTGGATCTGAGTAACGAGTTTCTGCAGAAGTGGGAAACTTTATGTTAACGTAACTTCAATTTACTTACATACCAAAAGATATTCTATAATACTTTCAGTGAACAATTTGAACATTCAATTCGCCAGGAAAAGTTAAGGTCTCACATTGTTTACCTCTACGGGGAGGAAATGTATTGTTTCTTGCGGAGATTGGATAAACTTCGCAGCAGTAGAGTAAGGTTGGAATGTGCATTATCGTTTTTATTGAAGTGTCGAAATCATAGTGTGGTTCCAACGTTTGCTAAGGTTGTGCCTCATATTAATTCTCCTGCCGCCAATATCATCAAGCAACGTGCTGGTTTAGCTCTTGTTCGTGAAATAATCCACTATACTCGCCGTGAACTAGGTTTTGTTTCTAACGAATTATTTCAGCTTCATTTAATGATGGCGTGTAATGTTTCTGAATTTTCTTGGGATTGGGTGGACGGTGCCTCTTAGTCGCAGTCTGATTGGGAATTTCAATCTGTAACTGCTCGTCATTCGGTGAAGTTTGAACATTTCCTTGGCTCAGTGTCTAATTCTAATTTTAATTCTCGACGTTCTGTGATCAATCTCACGGAGAAAACATTTCACGACGCAGCTTTGTCTGTGATGGGGAAAGGTTTGCATTTCTCACCGACGGCTAAGAGTATTCCAGTAGTTGATTTCATTAGTTCTGTTGAAAAGGCTGTTTCTATATTACCTTCCTAGGCTGTGGAAGAGGTTAGGAGGGAAGCTTGCCGTGTGTTGACTGGGACCCGTCCACCCAAGTGTAACATTACAGCAGCTGAGGCGGCTGCTTTACGTTCACTCAGAATGGATCCTGATATTGTTATTTTACCTGCAGACAAGGGAAATGCCACGGTTTTGTTGAACAAGCACGATTACATTCAAAAGATGCAGTGTCTACTTTCTGATTCGGCGTATCGCAAAATCGGTGCTGACCCTACTAAGAGTGTTGAGGTCCATAACAAGGCTGTCCCGTTGAGGCCTATTCCTCCGACATATCGTGTAGCTAAACATCTTGCTAGTTTGTTGAGCCCAACCAAGTAGGTAGGTGTGAACACCACATTAAGAACTCTGCAGATTTCTTACGTCGATTGCAGGGATTGCGCTTGAATGACTGATATTTTAGTCAGTTTTGATGTGGTTTCTCTTTTCGCTCGCGTTCCTCTCTCTGATTCGTTGCAGCTAATTGAGGTTAAGTTTGGTGTTGAATTAACAAATTTGTTTCGACATGTGCTGACTTCCACTTACTTTTTATTCAATTGTCGGTACTACGAACAGACTGATGGAGTTTCAATGTGGAGCCCGTTGTCACCTATTGTGGCCAATTTGTTTATGGAGGACTTTGAGGAACGTGCATTGGAGTCAGCGACCTTGAAACCTGCGACCATTTCAGATATGTAGACGATACTTTTCTTGTTTGGCCTCATGGTAGTGAGAATTTAAAATGGTTTTTGGAACACCTCAGATCAATCCACCAGAATATTCAGTTCAATATGGAGGTGGAAAAGGATGGATGCCTTCCCTTCCTTGATGTGTTGGTCAGAATGAAGACTGATGGTACGTTGGGAAATTCTGTTTCTAGTAGTAGTAGTAGTAGTAGAGGGGTTTTTGGGCACACGTCAGCAAGGTCTTCAGCGCCCGCTTCTGTTTATAGGAAGCCTACTCACACTGATTTGTATCTGCGAGCTGATAGTTGTCACAAACCAGCTCAGCGTGAAGGGGTACTTCGTACCTTGGTTCACAAGGCCCACGTTATCTCAGACCCTGAAAGTTTTGCAGCTGAGTTATCACATCTCGAAGTCACCTTTCGTCAGAATGGTTAAAGTGAGAGGCAGATCAAACGTGCTTTGTGCTATCAGCCTTCTGTGCAACGGGTGCGTGTCGATAGCAACGAAGTGGCACCTAAGTCTACGGTCTTTTTGCCTTACGCAGGAAGCATTTCCAACAGGATTGGCCGTATTTTGCGGAAATATGATGTGAAATGTGTTTTTCGTCCACCTTCTAAGATTATGACCCTGCTGGCGTCCGTTAAAGATGATCTTGATTTGCGTAAGGCTGGTGTCGGCGTATTCCTTGCAGTTGTGGCATGACATATATTGGTCAGACAATCAGGACTATGGAAGACTGGTGTATTGAACATAAGCGTCACACACGCTTACAACAGCCGAGAAAATCCGCTATTGCAGAACATTGCCTTGACACCGGTCATCCTGTGGAATACAACAACAAGGAGTTTCTGGCTTGCACGATCAGTTATTGGGACAGTGTTATTAAGGAAGCTGTTTAAAACAAACTATCAAGAAACCTTATAAACAGAGATGGTGGATTTTAGAATGAAATTTTCACTCTACAGCGGAGTGTGCGCTGATATGAAACTTCCTGGCAGATTAAAACTGTGTGCCCGACCGAGACTCGAAATCGGGACCTTTGCCTTTCGCGGGCAAGTGCTCTACCAACTGAGCTACCCAAGCACGACTCAAGTCCCGTCCTCACAGCTTTGCTTCTGGCAGTACCTCGTCTCCTACGTTCCAAACTTTACAGAAGCTCTCCTGCGAACCTGCTGAGCTAGCACTCCTGAAAGAAAGGATATTGCGGAGACATGGCTTAGCCACAGCCTGGGAGATGTTTCTAGAATGAAATTTTCACTCTACAGCTGAGTGTGCGCTGATATGAAACTTCCTGGCAGATTAAAACTGTGTGCCGGACCGAGACTCGAACTCGGGACCATTGCCTTTCGCTGGTAAGTGATCTACCAACTGAGCTACCCAAGCACGACTCACGCCCCGTCCTCACAGCTTTACGAGGTGCATTCAAGTTCTAAGGCCTCCGATTCTTTTTCTAATTAACTACTCACCCGAAATCGATGAAACTGGCGTTACTTCTCGACGTAATCGCCCTGCAGACGTACACATTTTTCACAACGCCGACGCCATGATTCCATGGCAGCGGCGAAGGCTTCTTTAGGAGTCTGTTTTGATCACTGGAAAATCGCTGAGGCAATAGCAGCACGGCTGGTGAATGTGCGGCCACGGAGAGTGTCTTTCATTGTTGGAAAAAGCCAAAAGTCACTAGGAGCCAGGTCAGGTGAGTAGGGAGCATGAGGAATCACTTCAAAGTTGTTATCACGACGAAACTGTTGCGTAACGTTAGCTCGATGTGCGGGTGCGTTGTCTTGGTGAAACAGCACAAGCGCAGCCATTCCCGGACGTTTTTATTGCAGTGCAGGAAGGAATTTGTTCTTCAAAACATTTTCGTAGGATGCACCTGTTACCGTAGTGCCATTTGGAACGCAATGGCTAAGGATTACGCCCTCGCTGTCCCAGAACATGGACACCATCATTTTTTCAGCACTGGCGGTTACCCGAAATTTTTTTGGCGGCGGTGAATCTGTGTGCTTCCATTGAGCTGACTGGCGCTTTGTTTCTGGATTGAAAAATGGCATCCACGTCTCATCCATTGTCACAACAGACAAAAAGAAAGTCCCATTCATGCTGTCGTTGCGCGTCAACATTGGTTGGCAACATGCCACACGGGCAGCCATGTGGTCGTCCGTCATCATTCGTGGCACTCACATGGATCAGACTTTTCGCATTTTCAGGTCGTCATGCAGGATTGTGTGCACAGATCCCACAGAAATGCGAACTCTGGAGGCGATCTGTTCAACAGTCATTCGGTGATCCCCCAAAACAATTTCTCTCCACTTTCTCGATCATGTCGTCAGACCGGCTTGTGCGAGCCCGAGATTGTTTCGGTTTGTTGTCACACGATGTTCTGCCTTCATTAAACTGTCGCACCCACGAACGCACTTTCGACACATCCATAACTCCATCACCACATGTCTCCTTCAACTGTGGATGAATTTCCATTGGTTTAACACCACGCAAATTCAGAAAACGAATGATTGCACGCTGTTCAGTAAGGAAAACGTCGCCATTTTTAGTATTTAAAACAGTTCTCATTCTCGCCGCTGGCGGTAAAATTCCATCTGCCGTACGGTGCTGCCATCTCTGGGACGTACTGACAATGAACGCGGCCTCATTTTAAAACAATGCGCGTGTTACTATCTCTTTCCAGTCCAGAGAAAAAAAATCGGAGGCCTTAGAACTTGAATGCACCTCTTACTTCTGCCAGAACCTCGTCTCCTACCTTCCAAACTTTACAGTAGCTCTCCCACGAAAGGCAAAGGTCCCGAGTTCGAGTCTCGGTCCGGCACACAGTTTTAATCTGCTAGGAAGTTTCAGATGGTGGATTTTGTTTATATGCTGCTTGGAATCCAGCTCTGTCTCTCATCAAAAACAGAGGGACAGAATTAGTGCTACCTCATCAGTTGATTAATAGTCACTATCGATATTTCTGGTGTTGGTTACCTTTGGTTGTGTGTTGACTCTGTGGTTACTTGTTCTGTGTGTGGTATCCTCCTTGTTTCTTCTCTGTGAACCGAGGTATTAAATTCCCTTGCACATTGCTTCCTCCTTGCAGTTGTGCCTTGAGAATGGCTGTGTGTGCTCCTGTCGAAATATCGGTGGTGGTCGACGACGCCATCTGGCAGCAAACCCGTAAGTTATTTGAACATTCAATTCGCTGGGAAAAGTTAAGGTCTCACAATTTCAGTGAAGTTTCAAAGTCATTTTTTTAAAACTAAATGATAAATTATACTGAATTGAAGAAATTTTTGTAAAAGTTACAATTTGCAAAAATTTTTCTAGTTGAAACGCAGTCACAGAGATGGCCAGAGCAGAATTTTTTTTAAGAGGGTAGAAGAGTGTTTCAACACTAACGTGCAGGATAAGCAATCAACACAACATAGTATTCAAGCTGGAGTACCCGAAGGAAGCATCCTAGGGCCCATCTTGTTCAATCTGTACATTAACGACTTCCCAACAACACAAAACACGACGTTAGCCATCTACGCGGATGACACCACCATCCTTGTGCAAGATAGGAAACCGTCGTACATTAATTCATGAATACAGACAGCACTCAGAACAGCCAAGCCTTGGATGGAGTGATGGCGTATTAAAGTAAACGTCGACAAGTGCGAAGCAGTTCTCTTTACACACAGACTGAAACTACTGCGCAAACATCAACACAGTAGAACCATAACACTACATACACGCCCAATACGTTTCCGAGAGAAAGTCAGATACGTAGGTGTCTGGCTGGACCGGAAACTTACATGGGGGGACCACATCGAGTACGTTGCCAACAGAGCGCACGCGAGGATCAAACAACTCTACCCAATGCTCAACAGAAAAAGGACACTGAATAAGAGGGTGTCGAGGTCCGTATACATGACACTGATTAGACCTCAGATGACGTACGCAGCTCCCGTCTTGGGATATGCAGCTCCGACACGACTGCGCCGCGTGCATATCATACAGAACAAAGTGCTACAAAGTGCTACACACGCACCGTGGATCTTCACCAAGAATACCGCCTTGAAACCCTCAAGGAAGTATTCAAAAAAGACGCCACACGACTATACAGGAACTCGAAACACTCGAACAATCCTTTCATCCTCACTCTGGGAAACTACGATCACAACCATAGGTGGAAGGACAAGCGGCCAAAGACACAACTGGCTAGGGCATAGCCACCTATGGTAAACTAACATACACTAACAAGCGACAAACGTCGGCAAGTCCTTGCATATCAGCAACACTGACTGGTAATTACTAGCTGCGATTAGAGCCGACCAACAGGCCACAGCAGGGACACCAACGAGCTCGCCCACTGACGCATAAACAATTCGCCAACATCACCCTACACTGTGCATCCCATATATGACCTTTCAGACACAAAAACGATAATAAACCTAACTGTTGCAGGTTGCTGACGCTGAACGAGAGCTCAACAGCGGCACCCAGCGGCAGCCGCGGAGCAACACCACCGCACTACGTCAAAGGTATCGACATGCATGATACCCACTACTAACAAGACTACCCTTGCACGACCTATCGCAGGCAGCAAGACACCCGTTACTGCTCTTAGCACCCGACCTAACTATCGCAGAGGTTTTTTTTTCCCTTGGCTCTTGCCTTGGCACTTTTTTCCCTCTGCCCTTCATACCGCTACCCTTCGTTCGACTTCGACCCAATCTATCTCCAGATGAGCGCGTATTAATGGTTAACCTTAACCAGACGTACGCAAACATCGCAGTACCCAGATCCTGCGACATCTCACTTTAGTAAAAACTAACCCTTATGCAGAGATGGCAGTAGACCTTTCGAGTTGGCTGTCCTGCCGGTGTGGGCATGGAGGGGATCCACCTCTTTTAAAAAAAGAAAATTCAAAACTTGCCTTTTCTGATATAACTGATTCAACTAATCTGAAAACGTTTCGGGACACAAAAACTAAATTTGTTAAGATGTACGCAAAACCTATTGTACCTCAAAAGGTTTATAGGAATCTGCTTAAATGTTTAAAGTAGAACACTCTGGTATCGTATCTAAAAGTTAGGCATATTTCAATAGGAAAAGCAATGTAAATCTTTTTATATTATTAATATTAAGATGGCTGCCACTTTTTATGAATCAACGATTTCAAATTACATCCTCATATGATTTAGCCCATGGTAATCTATGAGGTATGAAATACGGGTACAAAATTCATACAAGTCATGGGTATTCATGCTCATATAAGTATGAAATTGAAAAATGAGTGCTTGAGAAAATTTGAATTAAACACAGCTTTGGTTGGGATTTATTCCTTTAATAACAAGTCTTGTGTTGAGTCTTCACGGGGCATCTTCAGATTATCTGCAGTGATAAGAAAATAAGCATAAATAAGAATATGGCCCTAGCTTACAGGGCTCTAAATGTGAATATGGAATTGTTACTAACTTCAAAATTTTCCTTTTACAACGTTTAAAATCCAGGAGGCTCTGTGCTAGATTAAAGCATGCGTCAAATCAGATGAACCTCAAATTTAATTCAAATATTCCACGTACGGTTGCTTTACCAGAAGGCCTACTGGAGTGGATGATACTCCATAATTGAGAAAATCTTCTCCATGTGGAGAAACTGGGAATAAAATTCAAAAAAGGCTTATTCAACTCTGACTACATGTATAACATTATGTTTGCCTTTAACAACTGACACCTGTTAACGTCAATGCATTTATTGCATTACTTTTAGGATTTCTAACTTTTATTCTTGAGTGACGTACCTGAGGTGGAACAAAATATGTTTTGAAATCTACATTTATTTTAAATGGTTAAGTAAACTGTAATACGACTATGTGAATACGAGAAACATCCGAAAACCATTCCCAGATTGGCTGGTCGAAGCAGCTTTTTAGCAGCATAGAACAGCACCTTGGTAATCCGCAACTCTCCAGTATGTCAAACCACTGTGCAGCATGCCAGCTGGAATGCAGAATCTCTTGCTTTGTGATAGTATGTTGTGTTGAGTTGCACCCACAGATCTTGAAACGTCCCCTTAGAACAATTTATACATGACTGTGCTTCAACTGACACACAATATTTTTTTATCGCAACGCAATCTGGCTTTCAGAAATCCCTACAAAGGAATGGCCCTGACTAACATTAACCTGTACCTTCCACAAATCACTTACCTCACCAAAAATCTTCGTTACTCGAACTACTGCAATACAGCGAGCACCACTACTGCCAGCTAAATAAAAGATTCAAACTACGGAAGTCACTAACTACTGATAGGGATAGTTAGCAAATGAAAGATTTTAATAGAGAACAAACAAAGTATTTACCTTAATAGTGTTGAAAAACCATAATATACATGTTCATGACAACCAGTCTTACAAATTTCCAAACTCCGCCATCTCTCTCCCCACATCCACCACTGCTGGCGGCTCACCTCCAACTGCGCAATGCTACGCGCTGTTAACATCCAGCTGCCGCTGCCCAACACTACAATGGCAGACAACAATGCAAACTAGCCACAGACTGCACACAGCACAGCCAGTGATTTTCATACAGAGCGCTATGTGGCGTTACCAATAAAAAAACCTATACAGTCTACTTACAATCTGAACAGGTCCCAAGCCCAGAGAATGCTTTGTTTTCCTGACACTGTAATTTCATACCTTCCTCTCTCTCTCTCTCTCTCTCTCTCTTCCACCGGAGAAAATGCTGTTTTCTTTTTTCTACTGATGTGTTTAAGATTACTTAGAGACGTAGTCAAGTACAACATAGCGTCACTGAGTGTCAAATAAAGCTAAATGCAGATACGGCAAGCCATGATAGTTTCATTATGTCACAGACAAATTGTAAGCTACTGTTGTAATTCTGTTGTGCAATAAGGGAATGGGATGCCCTAATGGGAATTAGGCACGGATGACGGCCAGATTTATGCGTTGAGAATCGAAGACCGAATCCGTGGGCCCCCGTGTTAGGCTGGCTCCTTCCTGCTCGTCAAGGGCTTAACGAGCAAGCGACAGAAAAAGACTGAAGACAGTATTCCGCACTGTTATGTAAAGGATGGTATTCATCCTGACTGCAGGTCAGCAATAAAACAGCAGCCGCATCAAGCAATCGACATTATTTATTGTGAACAGAGCGACAGGTAAGTAAACCCAAGATACACTGTAACTGCTAAAGCTGCAGCATTTTTCGTCGTGGTCGCCAATATTAAGTCTGCAGTTTCCAATAGTCGCAGACAATGATTGCTAGAAATTCTAGAGAGTTCTGTAATTAATGAAATGCCACAGTACAAGTTCCAGGAGGGGAGAAGTGCCCTGTCTTGTCCCCCCCAGCCCTCTCCCTCTCCATCCTGCTGACGTCTGTCGTCACAATTTACTTTCCATGCAAACTTTCCTGTGTATTACTCGTTACAGTATACTGTGGACATCAAGGGAGTTTTATGTTGAAGTTTGTCCTTTGTTAAGCCCACGACTTTTCAACTAAAACAAACTGTAGTTAACATTTCCAGTGTTGACCTGGCTCGGTCACGTCCTGAAAAAAAAAGAAAAAAAATGTCTTCTATGAACAAAGTATTGCGGAAATCAGACCTGGAAAAGTATGAAGCTTTTTATACGCCTTATTTTTATATTAAGATAACTTCTGTTTACTTCTGCGCAAGGAATATTTTTTCAATATTCTCAATGAAATTTCATTGTACTTAACATATTTTGGTAAAAGTTGCAACTTCAACAGACTAACATCAATTCTGAAAACGGCAAAACAAATATTTTAATGAACGGTAATGAACGTTTAAAGATAAGTAAATTGTGTGAAAATAACTACGCGCGAATGGGTAAGACATTTTACGGAAAGCATGAATAATTCCAACTTCATTTAAAATTTCAGAAAAGCTGTTTTATCTTATTAAAAGCACTAGGAACGAAATTTTGCCTATGGATCAAGCAGCGAATTGCCGTAACGCCAAGTATGGGGAATTTTAAATTGGCTACGAATTTTAAATTGGCTACGAAGGCATGGTATTGGACAACCACTGAAACAGCTCCGTCTTCAAAAAAATAAATAAAAAAATTAAAAATTACCACTTTCTGGTTGTAACATTATGTGATTGCCTTATCGTTTTAAATCATTCACTAACTGAGCAGTCGCTCGGCAACAGCTACAGTTAGCAAATAATGTTGCGAGAATGTAAAAGGTGAACGACCTGTGACGTAACTTGTTTATTGTCGAAGCGCAGTCAGAGATGCAGTGAGTTATTGACTTTGAAAACCGCGGCGCGAAAAACGGACAGAAGAAGAACACTTTTACACATTTTTTTTTTTTTTTTTTGAGGTACGAGATATTCTCGATAACAGTTACTCATTCTTCTCTTGTCTCCTGTAACTTGTGTCGGACGCGCATGTCTTGCCGCCGTATTATTATTGTTAAAATTAATATTGTTCTAGTGTAAAGTAAATGTGTAATACTAAAAGTGCCTAGCAGTAGATTTATTGTGCGACGTGTATGTGAAAACGTCAAAGGAATTGTTTTCAATACGAGAAGTGCCAGTCAAAACGGCATCCATGTTAAATCCTTCATTGCAGTGTAAGTTCGTCTATTAATTGCCATAAATTCAGAGTTAAATGGAACTGGTGTATGGACTATTTATTTAATATAGAATCTATGTCTCACTCCTTCATGAAGTTATTTAATTTTCTTTATGTTTCTGCCAAATAGAGAGTTCACAGTCACGAATTCTTTCGTCGAGTTCGGACGGAAGTTGCTTGCGGCGAAATATTTTCTCCGCGCCATATTCTACTGGTAAATGCATGATAAACTACGGTCCCTTAGGAAATTCGTGTTGAGCTATCCCAAAATAATTATATTTTGAATAGGCATTTTCTCTCCTCTGCAATGCAACTTCCGACTGATCAGACGATCAAACAAGAAACAGCCGCACACGATCGGCGTTCGCAAATATGTTTCCACCGCTGATAATATCCATATGTTACAGCACAAAGTAAACATATTGTTATCATTAGTGACTACGAACGGGGACTTTTATAACTGTATGTTTATGTATACAGATTACGTAAAAATATCGTTATAGTTGGCGCCCGAACAGGGACGCGAATTAAAAAAAAACTCAAAGGAATAAAAATTATAAAAGATACGCATTGTGGGAATATTCACAAAGAATTGTAGCTAATCTTGTGCTTTTTATTTGTTACATGGCATCAAACACCATCCAATAAAATTTCCATTGAGCGAAAGAAACGAGATATTCAGAGTAAATTACGGAAGAGAGATTATTTTTTTGGAACCGAATTTGTGCGAAAATCTAGTTGCAACGCCCAAGGCAGTCATCAGTAACGTAAGTTAAAATTCCGTTAGCCGTAGCCAAGCTTCCTTAATTTCAGCCGACATTAATCAATTTGTGACGATCTTTAGTAGTTGTAGTAAAATCTGCTTTGAATTCAGTAGATTGCATTTAGTAGATTAGGAATTTCTTCAAGTATTGTTTAAATTCCATTGTTGTGTATTGCATATCATTTGTTTTTAAATGTCCGATGCCTGTTCACGGAGCTGACCAGTCTTAGTTTTCATTTGTTTTGAACAGTGTGCAGTCATACTTTCTTTACCGTCCAGAATAGTCTCATCTTCTCGTGACGTGCATCTCCCGACATTCCGATCTTGTTACGTAGCAGTGACAACTGACTCGCAACCGATAAATTACATCTCTGTCGACAGCTGACGGCCGTAGCTCAAACGAACTTCATTGACTTACTGTTTGTAAATAAGTGAGCTATGGCAGACGATAAAATGTCGTCACTAGATTCAAATGATCAGAATGAAACGAGTGAAGTGTCGCGTCGCTTACGGTCCCGCAGGGTAATTAGTAGGGCTGAGACACCAATCGAAACAACTGTAGAAAGTGAAGTGGGAAATCTTACGGACTTCAGTGCCCCACACCATAATGTTACTGGTACTGAACTAGACAATGCCAGCATAGTTTCTGCCACTAGTAGTCGTAGCCATATACCGGTTACAAGGGAGGCAGGTGAAAGCAATTCAGGGGTAGTGACAGACGATGTATTCAAACAGCTACTGAGTCAAATAAGTCAAATGATGCAGGACGGAAATCGCCAATTGAAAGAGGAAAATCGCCAAATGGTGAATTCCATTAAAAATGATTTTAAAGACGAAAATAGACAAATGTTAGCCTCGCTTGAAGATAAACTTTCTACAGTAAGCGAAGAAATAAAAACTGTTAGAGAAAACGTAGCTAAAGAAGTAGCAAAGCAAGTTAAGGATGCTGTTTCTCAAACGCGAAGTGGAATAATTTTCGGACTGAATGACACTTTAACTACCATGCAAAGCGAGACAGCTGACATCCGAAACGCAGCCGAGAATCTTGACTCCACCGTAACCACGGTTAATCACAGATTAGACAGAGTAACTACGCAGGTAGAAAAACTAACCGAGGGAATGTCAAACTTGTCTCTGGAAACTGAAACGAAAGAAAAGGAGAGGCTAGATAGCCATGAGAGAGAATTTAGAGAAAAGTATGAGAACTGGATTGCTGGAAAGGACAAATTTGTCGAAGTTAAAATTAACAAAGACCTAGTAGAGACTGTGAAAGCAACCACTCTTGGTATCTTGTCAGCTCCTGGAAGCTCCGGAGATACCGTAATGTCCGAACTCGGTAGCATTAGGCGTACCCTTCAGCAAGAATTACCAAATTGGAAAATAAGATGTAACGGAACAGCTAAATAACCTGAAGGCACAAGTGAGTAGTAGTTCCCGAATACAGAGACCGAATTATCCTAACTCTTTAGCCTCAGAGGAAGAAGATGAATTATTTCAGCAATTCCGAATACCTGTTGCATCTAATGAACACACTTCACCACCACATATTCCAGTTAGTCACCGAAATCAAGAATCTGACTCAGTAGTAAAAATGATGAAAGAAGAAAGCATGATAAAACATCGAGTTTTTCAAACCTTTAACCTGGAAAAACGAAATATCCACCCAATTGTTTTCCTTCGTGGATTCTCTGGCATTTTTCCAAATTCGGGGACTGATAGACAGCGTATCCAATTTGTTACCGGATATATCGGTGGCGAATCGGCAATATGGGGAACCGAAATGGTTGATAAGTGTCGAACATATGAGGAGTTTGAGCACTGTTTCCTCAGCAAATTTTGGAGCGAAGGTGTTCAGAAGCGCCTTCGTAAAGAAGTCTATAATGCAGAACAATTTGACCCCAGGAATAGTAGCCTGAGAAAGTACTTCGAAAAATACCTTGGCAAAATCAGGTATTGGGATACCCCTATCAATAGTAAAGATGTAATTATGATTCTCAAGTCTAAATTACCCATTTCGATTCGTGAAAAGCTGATAGCCATACCAGATGATGATCCAGATACCTTTCTGTCGATATTAGATTCCCTAGACCTGATCTATGAGGACATGAGAGCTAACAAACCGCGGAATACTCCGCACAATTCTTGGCCACAACATTACGAGAGTAACAGCTATGAAAAGCCAGGGAACGGTTACAAAAATAGTAACGATTGGCAAAACGGAAATAAAGGCAATGGGTATCCGCACAAAAGGAATAGACATAATCAACACAACCGATTCAATCCCGTGTATAACACGACTGGTAACCAGTACGGCAATCAACCGTACAAGCAGAGGTTGGGAAATGGTTTCAGTCAAAAAGGTTGGCAACAGCAGAGCGGATCGCAATGGAATGCACCGTACTCGCGCAGCCAACACTCAGATTACGGGCAGCAACAAACAGCTGATAACGCCCACTCATACCAACACTAACTCCGCGCCTAGTAAAAATCAAGTGCAGGGAATGTACAGAAACACACAGTTTAACGACAAACCACAGTGTGAAACTGGATTTCACAGTAACAATTCCGGAAATCATAATAGTAATAAAAATCATCAACCCCGCGAAGGCATTACAATCCCCCTGTATTTTTCGCAAACGCGGAAGACAGTAACACGTATTGGACACCAGAGCAAACGCAGCAACATTTTGACACAAAGTTTGTGCATAACAGTAATTTTGTTCCTCAGTGGTCTCATACTGTCAGATTGGTCGAACTTTCTAATGATGAGGGCCAATCAAAACCACACAAACAGGAAAACTAAGTTCAGCATCTGAAAGCTCCCTAAGTGATGCTGTGAGACAGAATGGGGGCGACAACTTCGACGGAGAGACTAACCATGACGTACTTGTACTGAGATACAATGACGGGATTGACATAAGACAAGAATTATTACAAGGGAAAGAGACGACTGACGGTGATGAACCGATAGATGACCAAGTGCAAGCTATGACAAAACTTCCTATAGCCGGAATTTTGACGACTGTAATCCTAGATACAGGTGCAAATATTAACGCTATGTCTTGATGTTTCTATAAGAAAACTAGTACATTAATTAAAATTCCAACATTACCCGTCCAAGAATGTTCAAGGTCAATTCAATTCCTAAGTGTAACAACACAGCGCTAGTTTAGACGCCAGAATAAGACAAGCTCTAACAACGTTGACCACCCAAGCCAATTTACGCAAGAAGGCGTATGACAAACATATTAATAAGGTGTTAACTTATAAAGTAGGCGAAAAGGTCTTGCTAAAAACACTTTTTAAACCATCGTTGCTGTTACACAAACATAGAAAATGGCAAAGTCTTTTTGAGGGACCTTACGAGATCCTTCGTACACCGCATACAGGCTGTCATCTGATTTCTGATCCTGCAAATGGAAAAATAAAAGGGTTATACCATCACTCTACTCTGATCTTAAGAAATATCATGCTACAGAATAAGTCAAGAGGAAAGCTTTATAATGGCAAGAGAAGGTTAGCCGCTAGTGACTAAGTGACAACTGATCTGACTTCGTAAAAAAAAAAAAAAAAAAAAATAGAAAAAGGTGCTTAGAATAAATTACCCGACAGTGAGTCTATCTTGCTATACAACAGAGAATTTAAAATATGTTACCTTGAACCATAATTTAAGTACAGACAAGCTGATAAATAATAAAAAAAATTCTTGTTTAACAAAGAAAGTGATCAACTCCAAGAACTCTAGTTTTAAGATTTAGTTTTAAGGAGATAATATTTAAGAGAGAGAAATGAAATATAAAGCGAAGGATGGGCCTAACAAGCCGGCTTCTGCGATATGAAATGCTAAAGAAGTGAAAATAAAACATAGTACGTAAGAATTTTTTTTTAAGTTCAAGGAGCAATGATCGAGAAATGAAATTTATTTTCGTCAAGGACAAGGGTCGCTTGACAATTATTGGTTCCTGATCCCACTAAAAAGGAAAACAAGTAACTAGTTTATAAGTCAGCTATGTCTAGATTTAGTTCCAATGTACATAAAAATCTGGAACAGGTTCATCTCTGCAATAAAATAACGTAATGTTCACGAAGCATGTGAGTTACTTGTAAGTACCAACATGACCGCGAAAGCGCTATCCTTCAGCTAGATAAACAAAGTAGCATTAATTGTAATTGAAATACGCAGGTCAGATACATTCAAAGCCATAAGTGAAATAAATAACAAGTATAAGAGCGTAAGTGGCAAGGACAAAGCAATGACTTAAGGTCATATATAGAGGTCAATGCAGTGTAGAAGCAGGCGTCAAGGCGAGAATAAAATGACAATGAAACCGCCGGAAAAACAAAACAGCTAGTTTGTAATTGGAGCGCGTACGCAGACGTACGGCGCAAAGGAAAATTAATTTCTAAGTCATAAGGAACAAGGAGTTGTTTGCTAGATTTCTTCTTCTATGTACTATTATATCCATGTCTTTCTTCTGAATTTGTCTAAATACCCTAACCCGCCTAAACCCGTCCCGTAGACTTGACGTCGCAGATTGAGAAATGCGGTTGACGTGGAAGGCTGGTTTGGCATACGATTTTCAAAAGGAAACGCGTGAACGAAATCGGGAAAAGCTAGTTTTGAAATGTCTTTATTTTTCCTTTTAAAGTCAATCCGAGACGCAAACCGAGATCGCGATAAGGAATTTGAATATTTTCTTGAATGGTGTTCTGTTCTCATGTGAGAGGGCGATCAAATGTGACTGATTGATCCTCACATTTAGTAAAAGGGAAATTTTTGTTGAAATGACAGTGATAACTTTAATGAATCTAATAAATAAAAAGAACGATTCAAATGAATTAAAATAATAATAATAATAATTGCTAACAGATCCGAGAAACTAATGTATTGTGACTGTGAACTAAAAGCATAATTAGTCTTAGAGAAAGATGATGAACAATGTAAAGCGAAATGTTAAAGATAGTTACCAACAAAGTAACAGAAATTGATATGGACATGATAATCAAAGCTCTGAATTAGCAAGCTTCAAAGTGAGACAAACTATTTGATTATAAACTGTAAAAAAATTGTGTACATAGTAGTGTATAAGTGAAGGCTTAAAACGGTGTGGAAGTCTGCCACAGACACGAAGCAATGCATCGTTGTTATAAGTAAGTGATAATTTCATTCACGATGAAGATAAAAAGTGTTAAACGTGCAGATAGGCCGACGGACAATGATAGTTCGGTTGTGTAACCGAAGGCGGTGATGTGATTACGTGCAGTGCATCGGAAACCAAGTGTGTTAGCTGCTTTGCAAAGTGCGAGCGCTAGCCTACCTTTAAATCTTCAAAATCGGCTGGAAGATGTAGAGATAGGGATGGTTTCAATGGAGTCTCTGTCCCTGGTAATCCTCGTCCCTCCGCACCAGCTCAGCAAACCACAAAATACCACAACACTATCAACGCAACGTGTTCGCTGAACCGTGCGCGGAAAAGCTGAAGTATCGCGTGGAGGCTAGTGAGCGCCTCGAGTTGGGATTCAGCTTTAACAATCAGCCTGCGCCAACGTCCATCGACGCAACAAACGTGTTAAATTTAAAGTGATGTACTAGCACAGCACTCCCACTGCAGTTCGACGAAACGGACTTTCCATGAAAGCCGCTCCTAAAATAAAAGACTCTCATATGAGTTCACAACATATCACATACTATGCTAATGTTATATCCCGTGAATGAAATGCGAACAGCCAAACCACACGCGAATAGTGACAAAGTCAAATTCCTATGAATCCCAAGTCCTAAAATTAGATTTAAGTTTAGATTTTTGGCTAATGGGTATTTATATTTTTTTGTTACATGTAACGTGTGTACGTAACGTGCGAGTGAGACTCGCCCGCCAGAGCTGATGAAAAGTTTTCTACTCGGAGACCGCAAAGTAGCGATCCAACTTCTCAAGGGATAAGCTTCACCTGGAGAAGAATCAAATTTTAACTTACCTGTCAAATACACAAACAATGAAAGCGTAAAAATCATGACAACTAGTGAGCAATGGAAAATGGACACGTGTGAGAAATTCCATGTGTGAGCATTATATGTGTATAAAAATGTACACGTGTGAGAAATTCCATGTCTGAGAATTATATATGTATAAAAATGGACACGTGTGAGAATTATGTGTGTATAAAAAGATGAATCCTATGTGTTTTCTTTCAGGAGCAAAGAGCCTATGAGCTCTGGACAATAACTTGAGGCTACAAAGATGGTCGGTATGAACTCTGTAAAAAAAGGACTGTAATGAGTATAATGTATAATGACATTAACTTTGTTGGGTGCAGGTATACTAGCTGTTCGTGACGGATGAATATTTGTGTGGGACCGGGAGTCAGATTTCGTAGATTTACAGTCTTAGTTATTTAAATTTTTTGTGTATATTTACCTTAAGAACTGTCTTTGTCTATGAATGAGAGATCACCATATTTGTGTAATCCTAATTATCAAATGACAGGAATACTGTGTTTGATCAATGTAAATCTGTAAAGTACTCAATCTCATAATGTTAACGGCGACATGTGAATCTTGGTAATCTCCTTGATTTCCAAGATTCCCATGGAAGGCAATGTAACATTATGTGATTGCTTTATCATTTTAAATCATTCACTAATCGAGCAGTCGCTCGGCAACAGCTACAGTTAGCAAATAATGTTGCGAGAATGTAAAAGGTGAACGACCTGTCACATAACTTGTTTATTGTCGAAGCGCCGTCAGAGATGCAGTGAGTTATTGACTTTGAAAACCGCGGCGCGAAAAACGGACAGAAGAAGAACACTTTAACACTTTTTTTTTATCTACGAGATATTCTCGATGAACAGTTACTCATTCTTCTCTTCTCTTGTAATTTGTATCGGACGCTCATGTCTTGCCGCCGTATTATCATCGTTAAAAATAATATTGTTTTAGTGTAAAGTAAATGTGTAATACTAAAAGTGCCTAGCAGTAGATTTATTGTGCGACGTGTATGTGAAAACGTCAAAACGGCATCCATGTTAAATCCTTCATTGCAGTGTAAGTTCGTCTATTAATTGCCATAAATTCAGAGTTAAATGGAACTGGTGTATGGACTATTTATTTAATATAGAATCTATGTCTCACTCCTTCATGAAGTTATTTAATTTTCTTTATGTTTCTGCCAAATAGAGAGTTCACAGTCACGAATTCTTTCGTCGAGTTCGGACGGAAGTTGCTTGCGGCGAAATATTTTCTCCGCGCCATATTCTACTGGTAAATGCATGATAAACTACGGTCCCTTAGGAAATTCGTGTTGAGCTATCCCAAAATAATTATATTTTGAATAGGCATTTTCTCTCCTCTTCAATGCAACTTCCGACTGATCAGACGATCAAACAAGAAACAGCCGCACACGATCGGCGTTCGCAAATATGTTTCCACCGCTGATTATAGCTATATGTTACAGCACAAAGTAAACATATTGTTATAATTAGCGACTACGAACGGGGACATTTATAACTGTATGTTTATGTATACAGATTACGTAAACATATCATTATATGGTGTACAGAAAAGATTTCGTGCTTGTTACCAAATATCTGGCAAACTACAGTTTCTCCATTATTACGTCGTCATTTGCATTTCGATTACTGAGGGGAACATCAACTGGAAGCATGCATCTTTGCCTGTGGCTGTTGATACCTTAATTACCGTGACCAGTTTTCTGTTCTGCAAGGCATAGTTATGTGTTGTTGCTTAAGAAAATTGGCCTCGACATACCACATCCGTAAGGATCCACTAGTGTTATTTTCCAATGTCGATGAACCACAGCTGCAGTAAATATTAGGAAATTATTCGCTGACAGCGAATTCTTTGACATTAACTTTGTTGGGTGCAGGTATACCAGCTGTTCGTGACAGATGAATATTTGTGTGGGACCGGGAGCCAGACGCGAATTTCTCACTTATTGGGAGCAGGCGTTCTAACCACTTCGACTATCCGTGCTTGCCTGCCAAACCGACCCACATTCCCATATGTCACACTGTCTACATCGCCTAACGCTCGCACGTTACGTGATTCCCGCAACAGCGAGAATGAGACTAAAAGAAATCGAGATCATGTTAGTATCGTCGTTTTGCCGGTCGAGGCTTGTAATACTAAAGCTATTTTACAATGTCTGTCCCTTCAGACATGCGTATCTTTGCCTGTAAATTATTTTTCAACCAATTCAACTAACTTCGCTATCTCTGGCATGTTTCAGTAGAAAATTTTTTACTGCTTTTCATTGTATAACAATTGGATATGATGACTCGGATCAGGATGCTATCACGGGCGACAAGTACTGAATAATATTTTTCCGAGCTTCCACCCATGTCAAGTGGTTTAAAATCCGCGATCTTTCGGCCGAGCAGTCCACGATCACTGTTAAGTGGCAACTGTCTTTTGATAGCTTGTGCCGTTCATATATAGCCGCGCACACTTCTGTGATGTCACTCGTGCTCACTTCAACGCCCCCAATTCAACTGTTACCTCTCTGAGGCTAAGTAGCAGGAAAGATTAGCCAGCTCCTAAAGAGACATAAAATCGATTCGGTCTTCAGGGTTAAAGCAAAAATCCGATGACTTGAGGTCTGTCACAGACAATGCCAGGAGTGTATAAAAAACAGCATTGGTGTGAACAGACTGTGCGTACTGTTGAACCGTGCTGTTTAAAACGCGAAGACGTTTTGGCCTTCGCTATCCTGAGAAATTAGCAGTAGCAGAGCATCATTTAGAAAATGAACATCATATTGCATTCGACGAGACATCTGTTATTACACAGACTAATAATTTAAGGGATAGTCTCACAAAAGAAGCGAGCAAGACAAAAAAAATTGTCAATAAAGACGGTACCTGCAGCTAAGCACGGCCAGCGTAAGGCTGAAGTGGCCGTGCAACGAGAACGTTACCTCATATGGCGCTGGAGCGTGCAAAAGTGACGTCACAGAGCGCAGCGTGGCTGTTTAAGGATGGCTGCAGCAACCAAAAGACAGTCACGACTTGACAGTGGCCGAGGAACGCTTGGCCAAAAACTCGTGGATTTTAAACCACTGGACTCAGCTGAAAGCTCGATAGAATTTTTTCACGGATCCATATATTTTTACAATTCTAATAGAAAGAATAATTTATTTGAAGGTGACGATGTGAGTGGGTTGGAACTGCGTGCGTCATTATACATAGCCTCAGCATTTACGAGGTTCATACGTGACTCTTTTTACATTTACCAATTGCCTTGTAGTTTAACATTAGCATGCCACGTCTTTAAAAGCAAAACTATTATCCATCCGAAGCTCTAATTCCTAGAGAGTTAATTTACTTTAGCCTCATTTCATTTGTCTCATCGCTTCCCTAACATGGAGGGTCTTCAACTTTTCCTACTCTATCGTTACAATTTCAGTTACCAAACTTATACCGTGATCAGTAAACTATACTCCTTGAGAAAAACACAGAAACACACAGAAGACATCGTAGGATGGCAATGTGTACGTACACTATGTGATCAAAAGTATCCGGACACCAGGCTGAAAATGACTTAAGTTCGTGGCGCCCTCCATGCTGGAATTCAGTATGGTGTTGGCCCACCCTTAGCCTTGATGACATCTTCCACTCTCGCAGGCATCGTTCAGTCAGGTGCTGGAAGGTTTCTTGGGGAATGGTAGCGCATTCTACACAGAGTGTTGCTCTGAGGAGAGGTATCGATGTCGGTCTGTGAGGTCTGGCAGGAAGTGGGCGTCCGAAAACATCCCAAAGGTGTTCATTAGGATTCAGGTCAGGATTCTGTGCAGGCCAGTCCATTACAGGGATGTTATTGTCGTGTAACCATCCCGCCAGAGGCCGTGCATTATGAACAGATGCTCGATCGTGTTGAAAGATGCAGTCGCCATCCCCGAGTTGCCCTTCAACAGTGGGAAGGAAGAAGGTGCTTAAAACATCAGTGTAGGCCTTTGCTGCGATAGTACCACGCAAAACAAGGGATGCAAGCCCCCTCCAAGAAAAACACGACAACGTCCTAACACCACAGCCTCCAAATTTAACTGTTGGCACTACACACACTGAGAGATGACGTTCACCAGGCATTCGCCATACCCACACTCTGCCATCGGATCGCCAAATTGTGTACCGTGATTCGTCACTCCACATAACGTTTTTTCCACTGTTCAATCGTCCAATGTTTACGCTCTTTACACCAAGCGAGGCGTCGTTTGGCATTTAAGGACGTGATGTGTGGCTTATGAGGAGCCGGTCGACCATGAAATCCAAGTTTTCTCACCTCCTGCCAAACTGTCATAGTTCTTGCAGTGGATCTTCATGTAGTTTGGAATTCCTAAGTGATGATCAGGATAGATGTCTGCCAATCACACATTACGAGCCTCTTCAACCGTCGGCGGTCTCTGTTAGTCAAGACACGAAGTCGGGCTGTACGCTTTTGTGCTATACGTGACCCTTCACGTTTCCCCTTCAGTATGACATCGGAACCTAGGGATATTTAGGAGTGTGGAAATCTCGCGTACAGACGTATGACACAAGTGAGACCCAATCGACTGACGATGTTCGAAGTCCGTGCCCTATTCTGCTCTCTCACGATGTCTAATGACTACTGAGGTCACTGATATGGAGTACCTGGCAGTAGGTGATAGCACAATGCACCTAATATGAAAAACGTATGTTTTTGGGGGTGTCCGGATACTTTTGATCACATAGTGTACACTCCATCGGTGGGTATGTATGTGATTAGAGTTACATTTCTCTGTGACGGGTCAACGGCCACGAAAGTCCTTTAGCGTTGCTAGTGTGTAGTATTATTACCAGGCATGGTAGAGTATAGCAGATAAAGTATGACAGGTTTTGGTTGATCACTGTGCAGGATACCGACATTCCACGTGCGTTATCAGCAACTAACAGTTAAAGCGACATCGTTGTGGTCTCCGTTTTGCCAGATCCTCGTGCAATATCCGCTTTTGTGGAGCATTCGGATGCGACAGTGGCCCTACGTTGGAGGGCACAGGAACGTGAGAGCAGGCAGTTGACAAGATTTCTGTCTACCACGTGTGACCGCCTCAAGGAAGACTGCCGTATTGAGTACCAAGCACATCGTAACCCCTTCTCTTCTACACCTGCCACTTTCTGCACCATTGGTAGGATACTAGCAGTAGCTAGAGTAGGGATTCACTGTTCCTCGGGTAGACTGCCGTTAACACTACAACCCAAATAGCTGAGTTTGAAGTGGTGCCCTGACTGGGAAGCGGTGTCTGCTGGTAAATGGCGTCGCAGTGTATTCAGTGATTAATCGCAGTTCTGCACTATGCCGGGTGACTGTGGTATGCGAATATACCGTCGACCTGGGTAAAGTCTCACTCTTCCAGCAGCGGTATTAGTCTTGGCGTTTTGGTGTAGAGAGCCGCTAAGTACGACATCAGGTCATGGCTGGTATGATTGGGAGAGCCGTGACGGCTTACCGGCACGTCACGGGCATCCTGCCTCCTCACTTATTGCCCCTCGTGAAAAACATCGTAGTGTCATTTGCCTATAGGACAATAATCTTCTGCACAAGGTGAGATATTACCGTGACTAGCAAGTTCCCCACATCTATCTCTGACAGAACATGTGTGACACCAGCTCATACGTAAAGTCCGCCCCAGTGCCAGTATTCGGGATATCAAGAACTAGTTACAGTTGTCATGGGCAAACATGCATCAGGAGAGGATACAACGGCTTTATGACTCTCTTCCCAACCGAATCAATGCATGTATCCAGACCATATTGGTTCAAATGCTTCTGAGCACCATGGGACTTAACATCTGAGGTCATCAGTCCCCGTCATCAGTCCCCTAGAACTTAGAACTACTTAAACCTAACTAACCTAAGGACATCACACACATTCCCAAGGCAGGATTCGAACCTGCGTCGGTAGCGGTCGCGTGGTTCCAGGCTGAAGCACCTAGAACCTCTCGGCCACTACGGCCGGCCAGACCATATTGGATGCAATGTCATAGTGATAAGTGGGACCAAGTTGCCTAGTTCTTTTCAAATTTGACTCGATTTTGCTATCACTGAAACAATATCACATATCCTCTCAGCCCTTGAAGTTTCGTTTCCTCGCAGTCTTCTGGCTGCTTCACTTTTTTGGCAGGCGGTATGTATAATACTTTACAGTTCGCAATATATATACAATGATCATAATCACTAAAACATTAGCAGCTAACATAAATATCACAGAGTACAATTACAGCCTACATTCTCATCTATTATCTGGCTGATGTATCCCAATTTCTGTGTTCCTCTACAGTTTTTATCTCTACAGCTTCCTCTAGTAACATGGAGGTTATTCCCCTATATGTTAACAGATGTCCTTTCATCCTGTCCCTTTTTCTTTTCTGTGTTTCCATATATTATTTCTCTCAACAATTCTGTGGTGAACCTCCTCATGCATTACTTTATCAGTCCAATATTCTTCTGTGGCACCACATCTCAAATGCTTCGATTCCAGTTTTGCCACCGTCCATGTCTCACTGTCATACAATGCTGTGCTCCAGACGTACATTCTCAGAAATTTCGTCCTCAAATTACGACCTATGTTTGATACTAGTAGACTTCTCTTTGCCAGGAATACCCTTTTTGCCAGTACTAGCATGCTTTTGATATCTTCCTTGCTCTGTTTGTCATGGGTTATTTTGCTACTAGCAGAATTTCTTAACAACATCTACTTAAGTTTCTCGGTGTTCTCGTTTCTGCTACTTCTCATTACTTTCGTATTTCTTCGATTTACTCTCAGTCCATATTATGCACTCATTAGATTGTTCATTCCGCTCAGTAGGTCCTCTTTCACTTTCAATGAGGATACCAATGTCATAAGTGAATCTTATGACCGATATCCTTATACCTTGAATTTAAATCCCGCTCTTGAATCTTTCTTTGCTTTCTGTCATTCCTTCTTCGACACATACGCTAAACAGCAGGTACGAAAGACAATACCACTCTCTTAAAGCAATTTTAATCCGTCCACTTCGTCCTTGGTATTCCACTCTCATTGTTCCCTCTTGTTTCCTGTAAACATTGTATATTACCCGTCTTTCTCTACAGCTTAACCGTATTTTCCTCACAATTCTGGTCATCTTAAACCATTTGACATTATCGAACGCTTTTTGAGGTCGACGAATCCTATGACCATGTCTTTATTTTTCTTTATTCTTGCATTTCAAAATCAACCGCAGGGTCGCAACTCCATCTTTGATGGCTTTACCTTTTCCAAAGCCAAATTGATCGTCATCTAACATATCCTCAGTTTTCTTTTTCATTCTTCTGTGTGTTATTTTTGTCTACAAGTTAGATGCGTGAGTTGTTCAGTTGATTGTGCGATGATTCTCGCACATGTCGGACCTTGCTATCTTCGGAATTGTGTGGATGATGTTTTTCCGAAAGGCTGATGGTCGATATCGAGTTTCGTAACTTCTACACACCAACGTGAATAATCATTTTGTTGTCACTTCCCCCATTGCTTTTAGAAACATCGATGGAATTTTATTTTTTCCTCCTGCCTTATTGTTATGTCTTCCGAAGATCTAACTTCTCATTCTAGTACTGGATCCACTACCTCTTCCCTATATATTCCTGCTTCTTCTTCCACCACGTCACCACGTAAGTCTGCCCCCTCATAGAGGCCTCAATGTACTCTATCTCCGCTCTCTCCTCTATATTTTAAAGTGGCATTCTATTGCACTCTTAATATTGCCACTCTAGCTTTTAATTTTACTGAAGGTTGTTTTGATTTAATTATAAACCGGATCAGTCTTTCCAACACTCATTTCCTTTCGCTTTCCTCGTATTTTTCGTGCAATCATTTCGCCTTAGGTTCCCTGTATTTCCTATTTCTAAGTGACTTGCCTTTCTGTATTCCTGAATTTCAATAAATATTTTTATACGTTCTTCTTTCGTCGATCAGCTGAAGAATTTCATCTGTTATCCACGATTTCTTCGCAGTTGCCTTCCTTATACCTACGGTTTTCTTGCCAACTTCTGTGACTGCCCTTTTTAGTCCTTCCTGGCTAGTCTCTTAAATTTCAGTTTACTCTTCATCATTACCAAATTGTGATCTGAGTCTATATTGTCACTGGGTATGCCTTATAATGCAACATCTGATTTCAGAATCTCAGCCTGACCATGATGCAATCTAACCTAAATCTTCTTGTATCTTCTGGCATTTTGCAAATATACCTACTCCGGTTGTGATTCTTGAACATAGTATTCGCTATTACCATCCGAAATTTATTGCAGAACTTAGTCGTTCTCCTCTACCATTCCTACTACCAAGCTCACATTCTCCTATAACCCTTTCAATCCTTCCCCTACAACTGCATTCCAATCCTGTAGAGCTATTTGATTTTCATGTAAAATATTATAAACAAGTGAAAATTGCGGATTACACGATGTGTTAGTGATACAGCCTCTGTGCTAAACAATCTAGGATGTCTATAAAAGTCTTCAGTAACAAGAAAAGTCTGGTGGTGTTCGAGGTCAACATTACAATGTCCTGTTGAGTACATCAGAGAGCCAAAACATTATGACCACCTGTTTAACATCGGGTTGATCCACTTTTCAAACACAGTACAGTAACTGTTCTGCTTGGCATGGATTCTACACATCCTTAATAGGCTTACAGAAGTATGTGGCTCTAGATGTCTACTCACAGGTCACTAAATTTCAGAAAATTACAGTGTGGTGGTTTGTGGGCACATAGTGGAGGATCCTACGACCTCTACGTTTTGTGATGAGATGGCCTACGCGTTATTTCATCATCCCTCAACCACTTTCCGTAGGTGCTCTCGACAGTACTACGCAAACAGCCGACCAGTTTCACCGTTTCAGAGATTTTCGTTTCCAGCCACAGTGCTACAACAATTTACCCTTTGTCAAAACCGCTAATATCACTGGATTACCGCAATTGAGGTATATTCACTATGACACTGCTCATTCGTTTCTCTTCCACTTACATTATTTCCTTGATGCGTCACGCGCCCGCGAAACCACCAGGTGGCATTCAACCTCACGGTGGGCGGTGGTCATAATGTTTTGGCTCATCCACTTATGTGGCTATAAAAGAATGAAGTCATCAACAGAAATGAGATGGAGGTAAACAACTAGAAGGCTCAATTTACTAGGAGAAGCAGCTGACGTGTAGACCACGTTGAAGCCTGTTTGGTGATTTGTTCATAAGTATGACTATGTGTCTGAATCACTCGATATGTTAAGGTAAAAGGCTGTAAGAAGGCACATGAGTGCGGCTACACATGTGACAGCCATTTCAGTTATTGTGTACGTATCACAGAAATGGTTCAAATGGCTCTGAGCACTATGGGACAATATCTGTGGTCATCAGTCCCCTAGAACTTAGAACTGCTTAAACCTAACTAACCTAAGGACATCACACACATCCATGCCCGAGGCAGGATTCGAACCTGCGACCGTAGCGGTCACACGGATCCAGATATCACAGAAATGTTCGGGAAATTACTCGGCAGTCTTCGGAAGAAGACAAAACAAGGATTGGCAGTTCCCTAAAAATAATAATAATAATAATTAGATAGCTTAGGATTCCTAGCGTTGTAGTTCAGCACAAACAATGTTTGATTTTGTAATGTGGCTCGGGAAAATTTCCGCATTACTGGCCCAGTTTAAAATCCCCTGGGAGAGCTACATTAACCAGTATGAAAATCATAGCTGCGGCCCTCAATTTGCATTTGAATACATAAAAAATTTTCGGAATCACTAGGGGCGCCAGCAAAGCAGTTGATTTAAAAATGTCAATTCCAGATAGAAAATTACTATCGTATGGGCACACAGCGATTCAGAAACTGCACAATACACAAACTGATTGAAAATAAAATGAGCACAGTTTGATATGAGTTCACTCTGTAAAATAATACATTGTTCATTAAATTAAAAGCATAATACATTTTTCCGATAATAATACAGGCACTGCATCTCGTAGAACTAACTTCCATATCAGCTGTAATAATCTATGTATAAAAGTACTAGCCCTGGCCGGCCACTGTAGCCGAGCGGTTCTGGGCACTTCAGTCTGGAACCGGGCTGTTGCTACGGTCGCAGGTTCGAATCCTGCCTCAGGCGTGGATGTGTGTGATGTCCTTAGGTTAGTTGGGTTTAAGTAGTTCTAAGTTCTAGGGGACTGCTGACGTCAGATGTTAAGTCCCATAGTGCTCAGAGCCATTTGAACCATTTGAACCACTAGCGCTACTGTAAGCGCTTCGATTCACAGGTGATATATTGGAACGACTGGCTGTATTACGAAATTAATCTGTTAATCCTTGTGAAAACAACTGCTGGTTGTGGATGTAGTGCCTGTTGATTTTAATTGTCTAAAATCAGCCTATATCTTCCTCTATCGCGTCCACGTCAGCTTCCTTGTTACGCCAAATCCCGAGAATGCGTTGCTGGTTCGCGAATCGAGCGTTTTTTGTCAGTTTTAACATGCAAAATATACGGTTATTCAATGTTTTCTGATTTTCAGCTGATTTGGAACCCACCACAGCCTCTTCGTTGCTGCATACTACGTGAGACGGTTAAGATGGTTGACGTCGATCGGCTCCATTATAGCGATCTTGTGTGTGTGTGTGTGTGTGTGTGTGTGTGTGTGTGTGTTTGTGTGTGTGTGTGTGTTTGTGTTCGCATTGTGTGTGTGTGTGTTTGTGTTTTTGTGTGTGTGTGTGGGTGTGTATGTGTGGGTTTGTGTGTGGGTGTGTGTGGGTGTGTGGGTCAGTGGGTGTGTGAATGGGTAATAGAAAGGGGAGAGGACAGAGGAGAAGTAGGAAGACTGGCATAGAAATTTATCACATATTTATAGCTGACTATCCGAGCTCTTTCGCTCGAAATTTGCCAAAATGATGCACCACAGTTGTGTAGTACAGCTCTGAAGAACTTGCCATGTTAAACGTATAGTAACTCACACGCTTTTTAAACCCTTAGATCTGCATATTTGAAGAAGTCACTTGAGAATACCAGCTGCAAGCTGGATGAGTGCACTTGCACTCACTACGATTTCATTGGTTTTCCTGATTTCATTTCTGGGGTGCGCTGAAATGTTTCCTCCGATATTACTACTCCCGATGCCGTGCCCATATTTGCCAAACTAAACAGTTATTTCATGTAATAGACACGATTAAAAAGAACTCACGATGAAACCAGAAGTAAGCGACAAGGTGTTGGACGTTCACGCCACATCACGGAAATTGTAGATCGGAGGATTCTACGCTCTGTAACGAAGTGTAGGTGGCGATCTGTGGCAGATATGACAACAGAGTACAATATTGGTCCAGGCACAAGTATTTTAGAGCACACTTGTCTGCCTACTTTGTTGAACTTGGACGACCCATGTGAATTCCCATGCCGACCCAACGACGTTGTCAGTTACAATTTTAGTGGAACGAGACCATCGAAAGTGGACCGTTAATCAGAGGAAACATGTCGCCTGATCTGACGAATCACATTTTTTGTTACTGCAGGTCGATGGTCGTGTCCGAATGTACCATCATCCGGATGAGCGGCTGCTCGAACACATCGCTCCATGGACGCAGGCCCATTTGGGCACAATAATGCTGTGCTTCCACAACACCTGTGGAAGTAATCTAAGGCAACAAGGTAATTGTGAGCTACACGATCGTTATTATGAATCATTTGGATCCCCTCACGCTTGATGTCTTCCCCGACGGCGATGGCATCTTCCAGCAGTACAAACATCCGCATCACAAGGCCACAATAGTGCTACGGTGGTTGACGAGCATGATAGTGAATTCACATTGATGTCTTGGTCGCCAAATTCTCCTCATTTGAACCCGATCGGAAACACTTGCGTCGCTATCAGACGCCAGTGCCATGACCACAAACCACCGGCTCGCATTTTGCGGGAATTTCTTAACCGAAAGAGTTCTGCTGACAGAAATCCCCAGATACCTAATAACGTTACACAGAATCGCTTCTGTATTGCTTTACAAACGTGGGCCAACACGAAACTGAGCACGTAGTCATCATATTTTGGCATCTCTGTCCCGCGCCCGGGTTCCCGGGTTCGAATCCCGGCGGAGTCAGGGATTTTCTCTGCCTCGTGATGACTGGGTGTTGTGTGATGTCCATAGGTTAGTTAGGTTTAAGTAGTTCTAAGTTCTAGGGGACTGATGACCATAGATGTTAAGTCCCATAGTGCTCAGAGCCATTTGGACCATTTTTTTTTTTTTTTTGCATCTCAGTGTGTCACGAACATTGTGGAAAGAAATAATTTATGGGACAATAGCTGATGTTTCGACTGGTGACCACTCTGTCATTTTAAAGGCAAAACTGCAGCAAGTACGTGCTGTATAAGTGAATTTAAAACCTCGCTTTACAGAGTAATTCCGGAAAGATCACGCACATACACATACCGTAAACATCAGTGCCACTACGCAACCAAAGATGATCGATGTAAGAAGTTATTGACAATGAATTACTGAATAACGGGTGAGGTAGCGTTAACTCGGTCCCCCTGCTTTTTGACAAGAGACAGAGCGATATTCCAGGCCGAATTTAAACAAAAATATCCATCTCTAATTACCAGGTTAGTTGCTAATTTGATCTAAATAGCAATAGCTGGAAGTGAGTGACATAATCTACGCGTTGTTACATTCCATAGGATAACCGTGGCCAAGACGATGTTCTTCAATAGCCTATTTTCTCTGCTGTTGGAAGCGTGTGTAGCGCTTCTGCTCAATACATCGGTCCCCCAATATCCTCATAGTCTGATCAAACACGAAATGCGGAGCTGCAAGGAATACGACAGAAACCAAACCTACGAAAATCAATACCATCCTTAACGGAAACTGAAAGCACCCTAATCTTAGATGGCGGTCTCAAAACACGTTTCACCTCGCATTTCCACGAAATTTGATTGGAAATGCTCCCTGCAAAAGGCAAAATGGCCGCAGACATTGGTGCCAACTCGGTAATATCATCACTCATACGTTGCATGGATGTAGACACAAGTCAGTGTGAGTAGGCTTCCCGTAAACAGTGTGTCCACATGTACCATCAACCTTCCTTCTGAACAGAACCTGAAGGTAGGGAAGACAGCTATCTTTTTCCAACTCCGTCATGAAGCGAATATTCGGGGAACTGAATTCAGGCGTTCTAAATAGTCATTCAAATTCGTATTGCAGTGAATGCAAACATCAGAAGTATCCAAAAAAAATACCCATAGCCAAGTACTTTTCTCGAAGCCTTCCATAAACAGCAGGCGACCCGTCGCAGCTCAGTCTGTCTACTCGTAGTACCGGTCACTGAATAATCAGTAAGTGAAAGTGGAGTTAACGAACCTCAATTAACCGTAACGAATCAGAGAGTAGAACACGACTGAAAAGAGAGAGAGACCACATCGAAACTTACGAGAATATTATACTCATTCAAACGCATTCCCTCCAATCGACGGTGAATATTATTTCGTCACCGGGAAATATTGTAAATATTATCGACAGTCTAGGGGCCACTTTAGCTATATGCCTTACGCAAGGAGCATTTCCGACAAGATTTGTCGTATTTTGCGGAAATATGACGTGAAATGGGTTTTCCGATCCCCTTCTAAGATTAGGGTCCATTTACATTCCGTTATGGATGGCCTTGGTTTACTTAAGGCTTGTGTCTATCATATTCTTTGCAGGTGTGGCGTGCCATATGTTGATCAGATTACCAGGACAGTGGAGGACTACTGTACGGCGCATAATCTTCACACACGCTTACTACAGTGGAGAAAATCGATTATTGCACATTGCCTTGGCTCCGGTCATTCTATGGAATATAACAATATGCAGTTTATGACTTACAGTCCCAGGTATTGGGACAGTGTTATTTAGGAAGCGATTGAGATTAATTGACAAGTAACCTTGTAAACAGAGGCGCAACTTTTTGCTTAGATCCTGATCGCATCCTTGTGAAAAAACAGAGTGACAGACTTAAGGTTACCTCACTCATTGTTTAATAATTCACTATCGATAACTTCTGGCATCGATCATCTGTAAATGTGTGGTGGAGTTAGTGTTTACAATATGCGTGTGTGGGGGGGGAGCGCGGGGGGGGGGGGGGGGGGAGGGTGAGTGGGTGGGTGGGTAGATGTTACTTATCTGAGAATACTTAGCAAACCGAGATTTTAAAGTCACTTACACAGCGCTTATTTCTTTCAGTTTCACCTTGAAAATGACAGGGTGGTCAAATGTCGAAATATCCGCGGGTGTCGACAGCGACACCCGGCTGCATTCCCGTATGTTATTTCAACTTTGTATACGCCGGGAGAAATGCAGATCTCACTTTGTGGAAACTGTTTGAGAGATCTGCAGATGTTGTGGAGAAAAAAGGACTACTGGATACTTCCACAAACACCCTGAGGGTGGTAACTTAATACGCAACGTGAATGTCGGGGTGTGTGAAAGTAGCTCGTAGCGACGGAGAAGTAGTACGTGTTTTGTTAGCAATGAGGAACCCATACTGATTTTCACGAACACTTCACAAAAGGGGCACCACTGCGGAAGCTGCGACAGGCGAATGAAAACGACAGCTCTGACGCACCTCACACGCAGCTTGTCTTATCGGCCCAACGTGCTGCGTGGACAGAAGCAGCGGACTGTCTGCCAGCAGTTGAGCGATTGGCAGGTTTCCAACCTGATACTACAGATCCACGAGTCGAGATGAAATAAGATGCCGCGTGGAGATTGTGAGCGCCTTTATCCGGTATTCTTTACACGATCTCCAATACGTGACTGAAGAATCATGACAACGTACTGTCTACCACCGAAACCTTTTACCCTCTCAAAAATAGCATGTAACTTATAACAAGGTGTTCTCTTTCGAAAGAACAAATTACCGTTCACTTAAAACAAAGCAAAATTATGAAACTAGTAAACTGTAACACTTCCACACAAATTTAATGACATGAAAAACAGCCGTGACAGATTAATACTGAGGACTGCTAGAGGGGTCGAACCTAGACCTTTGCGCCATACGAGCAAGTCTCATCCAGGTACGACTCATTTGTTCCCTCACAGTTTCAGTCTTCCATCGACGCTATCCCACCAAGGTGACACTATCGTAAGACACTGGATTAGCATTTGAGAGGATGGACTTTCATAGCTCAACCCGGCCATACACTGAGATTTTTCCTGGTTTCCTTAAACTGCTAAGGACAATTGGCAGCATCTTTCCCTATGTCGTGTTAATCGCTTCAACTCTACTATCAGCCTAAGCTGTAAGCTATTTTGCATATTCTAGTGTTTTTCTGCCTCTACTGTCCTCGTAAGACGTTACATGTAGACGCATCTAACCGAACCGTCCAGACATTTCAGAGCCTAGTGCGCGATCCGTTTTGAAAGCTGAACGAGGCTTGGCGTATGTGAGTCTCACCACAGGCGGACAACTCTTGGTAGGAAGTAGCGGCTGGGAGTCGTATACTAAACGTCAAATCGATTACAGTTTCAGACTCTGCTACTGGTGGGAACGAAAAAGAAGGGAACAGGTAGCCTGGTGTGTTGCTGGATGGATTACTGCCGCTAAAAACTCAGGCGGCTGACGGTTATCGAAAGCTGGTACGCTGAGGTACCGAAATGGCGGGAGCTCAAAGGCAGAAAAATCATTTTACGGCAAAAGTGGATAAAATATGAACCAAATCAGGTAAAAATTAGGATGTACGCCAAATGAAATAGGAGAATGAGACGAGGATGATCTTCCATATCCTTCTCGATAACCCATACAAAACTCAAGATATGCCAAATGCCTTCTCGATACCCCATATAGATTGAAGATTCGAGATTTTTAGTACCTATGGACTGTTGCACCGCAGGATGATACTCCGGGTGGGTCTGAGAAAATTTTAAAATGTTGGGTGGTCAGCACCATCGCCTGACTTGAAGCCAAGGCAGGCTAGAACGTAGCATTTAGATTGGAGTGTCAACAAAGAAGAAGAGAGATAGAGCATGTAGCATAGGCACATCACCAAGCTAACTACCACACACTACACTAGCTGGATGACAAAGGTGCCGATTCAGGAGAGTGACTTCTCGGGGAAGGGATCAAACGTTTTCTGCAGACAGCGCACAGCGAAGTAACAACGTGGAAGTCGTATACGAGACGGGGATTTCAGCACACACACTTTGCGTAAATAACCAATCTGAAAGATGAATAGAAGAAACAGATCACCGCGGCAAGGTGCAGAATGCTGACGGGTCCAGAAAATTATTGACACGTTCAGTCAATCTCGCCAAAAGATTACGTCGTTGGTATAGACCGCCTGGTAAAAATACTCTGATTTCCAAAGCTCAGCTCCCAGTCTGTAGCTAACCGATGTTGAAGTGTGACCAGTGCTGCTCCACCCTCGGTCTGCCAAGATGACTTGGATTTACGCGGCAATAGCGAGCCTGGCCTGAAGGGCTTGGCTACTGTGGGCTGCTGCTGCCTCGTCTTCGCCTTTGCTGATTAGCCTAGCCCCTGGGGTCCTAGCCGATAATACCTGATTAGCTTTCGAGCTACCGTCATGGTAGGGGAGCGCAGTAGCTGCTTACAGACCTGCATCAACGAGCAGACACTGGCGTCGCTGAAAATTTCCCTTCTGAGGGCCCGAGGTGTAACTCTTCACAACTACGGCCATCTGTTGCAGAGATCTTAGGTACGTTTCCGGGTCCCCGACTGTAAAGCCAAGGAGAGCGCCTTGTTAACCTGCTAGCCGTGCTACTGGCCAGCGAAACATGCGAGCAACGGCTGCAGGGCGTCAGGTCAGCAACCTCCCGTGATGCAGCTGCCCATTGCCCACTGCGAGTGGAGTCCGCTGTGGTGGCGGACACTGTAAGACGCACAGCCGTTAGCGCACACCGGCATTGCATCATCTTAACCAGCTTGCTTGGTTACGGGCAGCCCTGAAATAAGACAACTGTGCATCCGTGAATAATGAACGTGTAATGTGTTACGTCTTACTAGTGCCACCAGACGTTCAACAGATCCTCATCACCGCACCTCGCTCGACGCCATCGTGGCAGTCGTACAGGCCAGGTACAGCCTTCTACATGACTTTCAAAGTTAGTGAATCCTAATCGCCTTAAAAGATTTTAATCAATGAAGCATTCACAGCTAGCGCGTGAGGAACTCCGTGGATATGTAGAACTCGAATTTTTTTACATATACACTCCTGGAAATTGAAATAAGAACACCGTGAATTCATTGTCCCAGGAAGGGGAAACTTTATTGACACATTCATGGGGTCAGATACATCACATGATCACACTGACAGAACCACAGGCACATAGACACAGGCAACAGAGCATGCACAATGTCGGCACTAGTACAGTGTATATCCACCTTTCGCAGCAATGCAGGCTGCTATTCTCCCATGGAGACGATCGTAGAGATGCTGGATGTGGTCCTGTGGAACGGCTTGCCATGCCATTTCCACCTGGCGCCTCAGTTGGACCAGCGTTCGTCCTGGACGTGCAGACCGCGTGAGACGACGCTTCATCCAGTCCCAAACATGCTCAATGGGGGACAGATCCGGAGATCTTGCTGGCCAGGGTAGTTGACTTACACCTTCTAGAGCACGTTGGGTGGCACGGGATACATGCGGACGTGCATTGTACTGTTGGAACAGCAGGTTCCCTTGCCGGTTTAGGAATGGTAGAACGATGGGTTCGATGACGGTTTGGATGTACCGTGCACTATTCAGTGTCCCCTCGACGATCACCAGTGGTGTACGGCCAGTGTAGGAGATCGCTCCCCACACCATGACGCCGGGTGTTGGCCCTGTGTGCCTCGGTCGTATGCAGTCCTGATTGTGGCGCTCACCTGCACGGCGCCAAACACGCATACGACCATCATTGGCACCAAGGCAGAAGCGACTCTCATCGCTGAAGACGACACGTCCATTCACGTCTGTCGCGACACCACTGGAGGCGGGCTGCACGATGTTGGGGCGTGAGCGGAAGACGGCCTAACGGTGTGCGGGACCGTAGCCCAGCTTCATGGAGACGGTTGCGAATGGTCCTCGCCGATACCCCAGGAGCAACAGTGTCCCTAATTTGCTGGGAAGTGGCGGTGCGGTCCCCTACAGCACTGCGTAGGATCCTACGGTCTTGGCGTGCATCCGTGCGTCGCTGCGGTCCGGTCCCAGGTCGACGGGCACGTGCACCTTCCGCCGACCACTGGCGACAACATCGATGCACTGTGGAGACCTCACGCCCCACGTGTTGAGCAATTCGGCGGTACGTCCACCCGGCCTCCCGCATGCCCACTATACGCCCTCGCTCAAAGTCCGTCAACTGCACATACGGTTCACGTCCACGCTGTCGCGGCATGCTACCAGTGTTAAAGACTGCGATGGAGCTCCGTATGCCACGGCAAACTGGCTGACACTGACGGCGGCGGTGCACAAATGCTGCGCAGCTAGCGCCATTCGACGGCCAACACCGCGGTTCCTGGTGTGTCCGCTGTGCCGTGCGTGTGATCATTGCTTGTACAGCCCTCTCGCAGTGTCCGGAGCAAGTATGGTGGGTCTGACACACCGGTGTCAATGTGTTCTTTTTTCCATTTCCAGGAGTGTAGTATACACCAGTGTACAGAACCTAAGGACGAAAGTAATTTACGCATGATGTGTTACTGCCAAGTAATATAGCTTTATAAAGCTTGCACCATACATATAAAAAAACTGCTACAGTATAGCACAGGGGATAACTGAAGAAAAAACGGAATAAGATGAAAAGAAATGATATTTTTATTCAAAGACAATAATTACACCTCAGTTTACGATGGTCTCTCGAACATTAGAAAATTTGACGTGGTTATTAATAGGATGTGTGAGCACCATGGACGGCAGTGCATGCTCTGCAATGCGCCACCATGCTGGAACAAGGTTTATGAGTTCTTAATGTAGGTTGATTCTTACAAAGAAGAAGACAGCAACCAGCCACTGTCAATAATGCTATCTATTTAAGTAACCGGTTTCGAACGGACAAGTTCATCATCAGAGGCTGCTCACAAGATTCACAAGATGCACTCTTCGTCAGTTTTCAATTTTTATTCTCGCACTGTAGCGAAATATTCTTGGTGGCTTGGTGGCATCGAAAATACCGCTAAATTTTGTTGCGAAGTTGCAGGATTCTACGTATTTTTGAAATATTCCAAGCTATATGTAGCACTTACATGATTTGCATGTCACCATATTGTGCAAAGCACTACACACACACACACACACACACACACACACACACACACACACAAACCAAAAAGTTGTAATTACTCCTCAATTATAAAATATCAAATTAATTTCCCCAGACCATTTGAGACCACTATCGGCGTTTGCCCAACCAGTGAACTAGGAGCTCGTAGGGGCGGACGAATTTTCAGGGTTAAAATTTATTTTATTCTACAATACCGCAAGATGGCGAATATCGGCAGAGGTTATCCAGCTGTTAGCTTCAAATAAAGGCCACGGCTTCTCGCCGCGGAAAGACGCACGAGGGCCCGCCGTTTCCGTGGGATTCCCGCCACAGTGAGAGCACCAGGCTCTGAACCGGCGGCTGTGACAACTACACAGGGGTGCTCACGCTAACAAACACGGTGGATAGATTGGCTATACGCCTCTCTCCTCGTCGACGGAAGTATTCTGTACTGAGGACTCCTCGGTCAACAAAAATGAGACGGTAAGAGACAATTGTTATTAGTCGTCTGAATGGAATGGGTGTGAACAGCTACGATGGTTCTCAGTTCGGAGCCAACCACCATCTTGGCACCTTGGCATCGTGGTCGGTTCACTCGCGAGATGACAGTAAGTTCTATCGGTATCTGTATTCAGTGGCGTCCACGGTTATACTGATTATCGTTCGGCACGCCATAAATTGGGTGCTCTTTAAGACGATTACTGAATAAATGCATGAAGTGGCCTGACCGGGCGTCCGTTACCTTTCTTCCCGATAATTAGTGTTCTCCGTGGTTTGTCTCCTCTCACTCTCGCATAGTTCAGGAGCCTGACCAAGCTAACTGAAGGCTTTACTACCGACTGAATGTTTTCTGTGTAGTATTCTTGGCCTACAGCAAGGAGAGACAGGAACTGCTTTTTATAAATGTACAGCCATATTAGTAAATCAGGCTACCTCACCTTCCTTTTGTGTGCTACTGGAAGAACGATATACTACGATTTTACCAGAAAAGACTCATTTTCTCTAGTCTGTATCTCCCGCTGTTGTCCCATCCATTATTTCAATTATTAACTGAACCTCAGCTACAAGAAAAGAATTTTGGCTCCAGGCACGTTAGGCAGCAGCCGACTGGTTGGTGGGTGACAAATCTCACCTCTTGCAGGGAACTGAGAATTCGTCTCCTCCAGTAATCACCTGAATTAAAGTTCATTAGTTAACATGCCATCGTCTCTAGCACAACGCCAACGGCTACTGGGTAAATAAAGATGAAGTAGGAAAATTTAACACGGATAAGAGTGTAACAACTAGTGTACATTAAAATCTATCTGTATCTTCTTCTTACATTTATCTATACGAATAATAAAAATGTAAGACCGTCGTGTCTGTCTGTTCTTCTGTTGGACACTCTGATCTCCTAACCTACTAGATGAATTTTCTTGGGGTTTCACAAGTACTTAGAACGTAGCTTGGGGCAGAGTATAGGCGTTATTTCATCAAAAGCGGATCACGGAAAAAAGATATCTTTATTTAAAGTTTTATCTACCAGTGTCTGATTACTCCAATCTCAAAAATTACTAGACGAATTTTCTTGGGATTTAAACAGGTAAGCTGAGCGTAGCTTGCGTAAATTATAGGATTATTTAATCAAAATCTGATCACAGAATTAAAAGATGCCATGACTTAACGGTTTTATATAAAAGCGTCGTGTGTGTCAGTTTCAACACTGATCTCCAAAAGCTACTAGACATATTTTCATAGGGCTACATATAGGCTTAGACATAATTTAAAGTTTTACCTCAATTGATGAATAAAACGTGACATAGGAAATCATAATTTCTAACTCCCTGAGAAAGCTGTTTGCTCTTTGACGTTTGAGATCGATCATGTTTATGAAAATGTTTATTTTGTTTTACGTAATATGGTTCAACGTAATGAATACAATAGTTATACAACCGTCAATATGGATTTAAATGCTAAATTAACGCTGTCTTTTACGTTTTCACGACTAAATTGCTGAACCGACTTCGATGAAATTTGGAATGGAGATAGTTGGACACCGCGGAAAAATTTCGACTATTTTAGAAAGAAAATGAATAAATAATTAGAGAGACATCTATCCCTAAGAGTGTGAAGCAGGAGATGGAACATTGTTTTTTTCTTTTTTACACCAGCGAACGTAAAGTAAGCTAAAAAATATTAAATTTGTTGTATAATGTCCACATTGTATGATGTTCAATTACTTCGATGTACAATCCTGCCCACGTATCTCTGCACACACCGCTTGGCTGTGACGACGCTGTGCATGCCACCGCCTTCACACAGACCAACTTACTTACTCGCCATAAGAACACTACTAATATGCAAACGCAGCCACGGGTAATAGCTCGTTGAGGAATATAGTGTAGAAATAATGGAATAAGTTTGCTCTTAAATAAACAAGGTAAGTGAATATATGATAGTACAGAGAACAAATCTAAAGAATTGTTTTAATATCCAGCAACGAACTCAGTAATAACAAGTAAGGAGGTCGCAAACTATAGGCAGAAAGGAAGGGCAAGATTTCATACGTCGTCGAGCACTGTGAACAGTTCAGCTGCAGACGAAAGGGAGAGTGGATAAAGACTGGAAATATTGTAACTGTGATGTTTCAACAGTGAACTGAAAGTCAATTAAGAGGTGATATAAAATGATAAGGTAGTAGGCTGAATATTACAGTGAAGAGAAGCAGCTGAAATCCTAACCTGCAGATAAAACTGGGTGGTGTTATGTGTTAATAAGTCGTAAAGTAGTTAAGCAGCCAATGAAACAATCAGAAAAACTGTGGCAAGGGGCGGCAAGTATTATATTACGTAATACACATTGCATTAGTCATACCTTGTAGTAGCTGTTTCTGTTTATACATGTTAAAAATGCCTATATACAAGGTGTACAACTTTGCTTCCGCCGTTTTTTCCCAGCATTTGAGGCTTTAATGAAACAAATAGGTTACATATGTATCATAAAAAGTATTTTCAGTCGCTGGCCACTACTTTCTCCCATCTTTCGGGCAGTGTACGAACCCCGCGTCGAAAAATTTGTTCATATTTTGAAGCAATCCACGAATCGATCCAATTTGTGACTTCTTCATGAGATCGGAAGTGTTGGTCACCAACGCCATGCGCCATTGATTTAAACAGGTGATAGTCAGAGGGAGCAATGTCTGGAGAATATGGCGGGTGGCGTAGGACTTCAGATTTTAACGTTTGCAAGTACGTTTTGACCTCTTTTGCAACGTGGGATCGAGCGTTGTCCTGCTACAAAGTCACTTTATCGTGCCTCTCGCTGTATTGTGGCCATTTGTCTTTTAATGCTCTGTTGAAAAGCATTAATTGCTTTCGATAAAGATTACCTGTGATTGTTTCACTTGGTTTTAACACCTTATAGTACACAACGCCGAGCTGGTCCCACCAAATGCAGAGCGCGAGCTTGGAGCCGTGAATATTCGGTTTTGCCGTCGACGTGGAAGCATAGCCGGGATATTAAAAATGGCTCTGAGCACTATGGGACTTAACTTCTGAGATCAACAGTCCCCTATAACTGAGAACTACTTAAACCTAACTAACCTAAGGACATTACACCCAGCCATGCCCGAGGCAGGTCGCGCGGTTCCAGACTGTGGCGCCTAGAACCGCTCGGCTACCCCGGCCGGCGCCGGGATATCCCCATGATTTTTTGCGTTTAGGGTTATCGTAATGAAACCATTTTTCGTCCCCGGTCACAGTGCGATGCAGAAATCCTTTCCGTTTTTGCCTCTGAAGCAACTGTTCACAAACACACAAACGCCGTTGAACGTCTCTTCGTTTCAGCTCACATGGGACCCAAGTTCCTTCTTTTTGAATCATGCCCATAGCCTTGAGACGTTTTGAAATGGCTTACTGTGTCATCTCACTAATCGTGCCAATTCTTCTTGAGTTTGAAGTGAGTCTTCACTCAGCAATGTCTCCAATTCTGCATCTTCGAAAACATTCTCTCTTCCACCACTATGCTGGTCTATGACGTTAAAATCACCGTTCTTGAAGCGTTTAAACCACTCACGGCACGTTCTTTCACTAATGGCGTCCTTACCGTATGTACTTGAGAGCATTCGATGAGACTCAGCCGCTGTTTTCTTCATATTGAACAAAACAGTAACACCTCCCGCAAATGACGAGAATTAGGCTCATAAACTGACATTTTCAATCAAGAACAACTTTATGATGCAGACACAAATCGACTAATGTTTGAATGAGGTTATGTTGACCGAGGTCCAAGCTAACTGCCTGATGTCTGTGATCTGTTTCTTTCGAGCGCTACTTACCATTGTCGCCACATATCGGTAAACGGTGAAAACAAAGTTGTACACCTTATATAAAAACGTTACCTAAGTACAAAAAAAAATAACAAATGCTGATTCGCAGACAACAAATAGAGGAAATTGCAAGACAAACAAAACATCTTTAAAAGACGGAATTACTTATGAAATCTTGAAGTCAACTGCCCCACAAACCTTAAGTGAGGTTACGTTGATTATTTGGTGAAATGAGGAAATTTCGAACGAAATCCATAGCATAAGAAGAGAGATAGAACAGATGTTACTTACTGTAGATGATTTTCCTTTCTTCTTGTCACGTATCAAATTCTTTCTCATTATCTCCTCAACTGAGTAAAACAGCAAATTAAATGCAAAGTTGGTGAATATGAAGCAGGAGGCTTCTATAGTGAGAATGTAGCTTGCACTTCCATAAATCTTTAAAGTAGCTTAAGAGTCTCCAGTCTGAATTGTGAAAGAACGCGTCATGACCCTTGATATTAATTAAATTATTTGTGTAACACTTAATAGTGCCATATCTAAGGTGAAGCTCAGGGGAGTCTCTCTATTCTACATTTCAACAGTGTCTTAGAAAAAGTAGCCCAAAAGTGGAAAACTAAAATCGAGACTTAAAAGTAGAGGCCAAACCAAATTAGGAAAAACCAATATTATGCTAGAATACTTAGCTTTTGAAGACGACATGGAGGTACTATGCAAAGACAGTCAAACAAGATTTAAAAAAAGGAAGAAACATTAGGTTTGCAAATACAAATTGAAAAATAGAAAAGGATATATGTCCCGCAGCAGTCGAATGTTTTTCAGTACAGATATTTAGGCAAGACCATGCAGAATAGTGCTCTGGATTAGACTTGTTACGAAATTCGTAGCCAGAAAGCGGACACAGCCTTCAGACTTTAAACATAAGAAATCCACCTTAAAAATACTGTATACAGGCCAATAACCGTGCTTGACAGCACGTCCCTTCCGGGATTCGTGAAGGCGAGACGGCCTGGGATCTTATCCACTCGGGATGTAAACGACATAGGCGAGTATGCTGGCCAGACTAGATGTGGTTTTCAGGTAGTTTTCCTCATTCGACTATGTGAATACAGGGTGGTACTCTCGTTCCGCCTGAGTTAAATTATTCACAATCACTTCGAATAACGTCCTCACATTTTCTCATGGATAACACTAAACGTGTGTGTGTGTGTGTGTGTGTGTGTGTGGGCGCTGATGACCTCGATGTTGAGCGCCCATAAATCCCAACACACACTGTGTGTGTGTGTGTGTGTGTGTGTGTGTGTGTGTGTGTGGTGTGTGTGTGAATTGAAGCAGGAACAAATTTGGTAAAAAAAACTTAAATACCACATTAACAAGAGTGAATTGACGAAGCAGACCTCGAGGACATCATAATAGAAAGAGAACATATTGTAAAACAAGAAGAAAAAGAAACAAAAGGATGACATAAATTCAGTAATAAAGAATTGATAGCAGAGCCAATAAATGGTTTCACCAAAAACAAGGAAACGAATAGAAACAAAAACAGAGATAACAGAGATAAATTGTGAGATAAACAGAGCCTGAATTGTGCTGCTGCAGCGAACAAACGTTGGAATGGTAATGACTAGCGAAAGACCCTCAGACGTTGACGTGACAAGTATAATGGGCCATCAGAAAGTTTCTGTTCGGGATGCCAATCAGGTAAAATCGAAGTAAACATACAAGCAATCATCCCACTGAGGTACCAGGTTGAAGATATCCGTTTGGTAAAACACCATGTCCTGCTGCACGAAGAAGTCTGTAACTGCTTGCTGTCAAAGAGGAAATGGCAACCTTTGAAGCCTTTTTCAAGTGAATGAAGGCATGAGAATCACACTGAAAGAGATAGGGACCATAGGGCGTGTGCTCGAGTGTCTACGACTTCGTTGGTGTAGCTTCTGCGTTACACTTTTGGTATAGGGATATGCGTTCTCATGAAGAAGCACGGAATTTGGCGTACCATTCCACAATGCTGGTTTTCGTCAGACATGCTGCCGCTTGGGCCGTGCGCGGCTCGTGTTCATGTCGTATCTTGCTTAACAGCTTGTCTTTACGGAACTGTCGCCTCATTTCTTATTCGATTTACTGGCGTCACTAAGTTGCTGGCTTGCCTGCCCATGAGTGGCAGCAGCAGCGCGTATCGATAAGAGCAGTGTCGTATTATCTTTGAAGCGACCATATGTTGGGAGTTCAGTTGGGATGAACAGCCAGTACTCGCCAACCACTGGCGACACACGTGCACTAACTGATGGAAGGAGACTGGAGCAGGGACAACCTTTGGTTGCTCGTTCATTCGGTCGTCTCATCTGGCGACGTGTATTTGGTCTCCCTACCGCTTCTGGGCCCCTTCAATTCGTCATCTTGTGGCACGTGGGTCGGTTCCTTCCTTGGTGCAGAGATGTCGGGTGGCCAATTGGCCGGTGTTTCCTCTGCATGGTTAGGTCCGAGCCAGTGTCTCTGGGACGTCGTCCGACCGAAGGGAGTCGGGACGCAGCGCCAGTGAGGTCCGGACAGCCAAGACTCCCCCGACCGTTGCTGACACACATGACTTGAGTGGGGACGACCTTGGTTGGCCGTACGGTGGGTCGTCTCATCGGACGACGTACATTTGGTCGCCGACCGCTTATGAGTTCTCTGTGTCTCTCGACTTGTGATTCTTCCTTGTTGTTCAACAGTGATTGCTTTTAGGATTGTTCAAGTTCTTGTGGAAGGTGGAAGTGTTTTCGCGCAACTGTATCTAGCTTGTGTGATTTCAAGTGAGCAGTAATGTTAATGCTGCCTGCGCACTGGAGTTGTCAGTCGGTCGGTTGGGACAGAGTCTGGCACGGCGTGTAGTTCGGCAGCCTTTGGTGTTGTTTATATTTTTGAGTGGTTATTGCGCCTTGGTTGTATTTAGACGCCAATATTTGAAGACGTAGTGCTGCTGGTATCTTCGTCCTCGCTGACATTTTCTGTTGTCGTGCCTTTGGTCGGGCGGAAGGGAATTGATTAGGATGTTGGTCGGTCTTTCAGCCTTCCATGGGTCGGGTTTCCATTCCATTATTTAATCTCACTTTTGCTGCCTGTCTCACCTAACCTTACGTTAGAGTTACCTCCTCAGGCCGAACCTTGCAACACTTCTGAGAACCACTGTTCTGTTGGTTTTACATTGTGATTTTCTTTTAGTCTGAAGTACTGTGCGAGGCCTTCAGCTGTCTATTAGTTTAGTTTGTTTTAATTTTAAAACAAGGCCTTCAGCCGACTTAAACTAAGCTTTCAAGATTGATCAGCTTAAGACTATTTTAAAAAAGAGGTTTCCATTTGAAATCTTTGTTATCCAGGCCGTAAGCCTTGAGTTGTACAGTATTCAGTATGTGGCCTTCAGCCGAGCTTTTACGTGAAATGTACAGGCCTTCAGCAGCGTGTATTCCTTAAAGCAATTTTAATAACTTGTGTTCGGGCTTTCAGCCGTATTGTTTTGAGTCCTTTTAAGGGAATGCGTGATTAAGTGTTTTTAGGAAAATGAAGTGTGTGTGTTTTGTGCAACTGACAGTAACTGATTTTGGCCCCTTTCCACAACTATAACCTGATCCGCTCTGTCCTGCGAAACGAGATTTTAACTGGTAGCGGGACAGATTCCACCTCTCAAACATTCTTCATTCTCTGACTGTTGTCCACCGGTGTTTGTCCCTCGGCAGGCAAGAAAAGAATACCAGTACGTTGGTCCTGTTTGGATACATTTGGTAATAACATCGCCATAGTTCACATTTGTGTATTTAACACACGCATGTTGAAAGGACACGAATGGTACACTAATCCCTTGCCTACAAGTCGTACCTGTATACCAGCATCGGAGTTGTGCAATGTTACATTATATGCAGAAACAACGCCTTCAAACAGAAACTTATTGGTATTCCCTTTAATAACGGAATAGTGTACATAAACTTTCCACCTCACCCACCTCACATAAGATATGCTAATTTTCTTACGACAAACAATTCTGGGCTTAAAAGGACACCTTTGGCGACACTGGTTGAGGTAAAGGAACAAAAGGAGTATTTTGCGGACGCACGTGAAAAATGACACACAGAAACGTTCTGAGCAGTAGAATAAACAAATGCAGACCTGTGTCGACTCAAATGGATCCTGCTACGAATTCAACATGTTTTCTAAGTTAATTTGTAGCACGAACCACGTTCGTGTCAAATCACTCACACATTCAAAATTTATAGAGGATTGATATGTTGCTGTCATACAAAATTGAAAAGGCTACCTTAGGCCAAGAGAGAATAAAAAGAAGAGGATGCGAACGGAAGACTACATATATACGAAAGTATGCAACGTCTTGTACGTTCTGTCGACACTTAGTGGAATGAACAGCTGTTCAGGAAGAGCATATCGTCCTACTGTGCCAACTGTTGGTACGTCTATGGTGCTGTGAAGTTTTTGGTTGCAACGGTGGCGCCACATGTAGACCATGTTGGGGATGTGTGAGCCCGATGCGAGTAAGTCATGGGAAAGACGAGAACGAGATTGTTCGGCAAGCATTTCTAAATAGGATCGTAAGATGCCGAGTCGAAAACAGTCTGTTGTACTCGGCCCAGTATACTGCTTGGTGACTCGGCCACAAAAGTATGTTGGATTGCAGGACTTTCCTGGTCACTACTGACGAATGTGGAAACGACTACCGACGATAGTGGATTCAGTGACAGCTAAAATTCCTGGAGGGGAGTTATATTCGTATACAGCCTACAGAAATACCAGGAACTATGAAATTAACGGCACATTCTTCTAAATTTAAAGTGTTGGCTGCTCTACGCTATACTTAAGTGTTGTCAGCCCACTTTGCAAGTGTAGTAACTGTGCTTGAGATGTGCGGCAAATCCGACCATTGTCTTAAACGATTCATATACTGTGCTCAGGAAGCGTCTCCGTTTCATCCTTGTGCAGTTTGTGTAACTGTACTCGTACCAACTTGTATTTCACATACGCTATTGTAAACACAAGAGAAAATATGTGCAAATGATCAAGACTAGTACAAAATTTACTTACATAAGTAAGCTAAGTCTCAGTGAGTTTACGGGCAATTACTATTAAAGAGCTGGTGGTCTCCCAAACTGTCAAAACTTAATTGCCCAGTGTGAATTGATCACTATACTATAGGTTATGCTAATTCACGCGAAGTTAAATGAACATAGCATTTTGTAGCCTACAGGGTGATAATTATTGAACTATCTATGAATTTAATTAGGTCATAACTTCTGAGCTGTTTGCGTCAGGACGTTCAAACTACATAGTTGGCCGCGGGGCATGATGGGTGTTAGTACGCGTAGTGTGGTTTGGTTTAGCGACGAAGCTCACTTTCATTTGGATGGGTTCATCACTAAGCAAAACTGACCTATTGGGGGACTGAGAATCAGCATTTCGAGATCGAGAAGTCCCTTCACCCTCAACGGGTAACTGTGTGGTGTGCAATTTCCATTCACGAAATAATCGGTGCGATATTCCCTGATGGCACATTAACTACCGAACGGTACGTGAGAATTTTGGAAGATTATTTCATTCCCATTATCCAAAGTTACCCTGATTTAGACAAGATGTAGTTCATACGACACAGAGCTCGATCCCATCGAAGCAGGAGAGACATGTCCTGAAAGAGCACTCTGGGGAACGCGTTCTGACCACCCAGAGGCCACTGGCATGGGCCTCGATTGTGCACCATGTTATCCGGATATGAACACATGTGGCTGCTTATTGCGGATTTGTATTAAAAGCAAGGTGTACAGCAATAACCCCAAAACCATTTGTGAGTTCAAAATAGCTATCCAGAAGTCATCGACAGCATCGACGTTACGACACTTCAGCAGGTCATGCAGAATACCGCTATTTGTCTGCGCCACATCGTCACCAATGATGAGAGGCACATTGAACGTGCCATATCTTAAATTGAATATCTGTAGTGACATTTACGTGTTGAATAAAATGTATGCACGGCTTAATTTGTAACTAATTTACGTCTTTTTTAAATTTAAGTCAATAATTGTCACCCTATAAGAACGGTTACTGCTAAGTGTTGTAACCCTCTCAGGGTAAACATTATAAACCTAGCCCAGATTTGAACGGCAGAATTATAACGGTTGTTGGTAAACGCCAACTCAGATTTCTTTTCAAAGTTCTCGTATTATGTACACCGTTATGCCAACTGTACAGTTATACGTAAGCTCTATGATACGGTCCAGTTCGTAAAATTACGTGCCACTGTAAGGTTGATCGAATGTATCTCCACAGACGAAATAAACAATCTGGTTAATGCAATTTATTTGTGAAGCTATTGGGTATTGTAAACGTCAAAAATAATTGGTGCATCTAGGTATTTTATCACCGTTAGTTCAACTACACATATCAAAAAAAGTTTTGCGTCAGCCCGGTTCCCAGAACCCCTATAGATAGACGTTGAAGTGGATATTGTATCAGACACACTCCCTTTGAATGTTCTCAGATGTCACTAAACCCGCCCAAATATGTAAACAACAGTGCATGAGCAGCCGATCAGTTCCAGTCATCCCACCAGGAAGGCGGTACACGGCTCGTGTTGTCTGTAGTTCAACCATGTCTAGACTACTAATGCCTCGGTTCGATCGCGGTCCCATTGTTGCTTTTTGCCAGGAAGGGTTCTCAACAAGGGAAGTGTCCAGGCGTCTCGGAGTGAACCAAAGCGATGTTGTTCGGACATGGAGGAGATACAGATAGACTGGAACTGTATATACATATCTCGCTCAGGCCGCCCAAGGGCTACTATTGCAGTGTATGACCGCTACCTGCGGATTATGACTCGGAGGAACACTGACAGCAACGACACCATGTTGAATAATGCTTTTCGTGCAGCCACGGGACGTCGTGTTATGACTCAGACTGTGCGTATTAGGCTGCATGATGGCAACTTCATTCCCGACGTCCATGGCGAGGTCCATCTTTGCAACCACGACACCATGCAGCGCGGTACGGATGGGCTCAATAACACGCCGAATGGACCGCTCAGGATTGGCATCACGTTCCCTTCACCGATGACTGTCACATATGCCTTATACCTGACAATCGTCGGAGACGTGTTTGGAGGTAATCCGGTCAGGCTAAAAGCCTTAGACACACTGTCCAGCGAGTGCAGCAAGGTGGAGATTCCCTGCTGTTTTGGGGTGGAGTTACGTCAGGCCGATGCTCGCTGCTGGTGGTCACGGAAGGCGCAGTAACGGCTGTACGACACGTGAATGCCGTCCTCCTACCGATAGTGCAACCATATCGGTAGCATATTGGCGAGGCATTCATCTTCATGGAGGACAACTAGCGCCCCCATCGTGCACATCTTGTGAATGACTTCTTTGAGGTTAACGACATCGCTCGACTAGAGTTGCCAGCATGTTCTCCAGACATTAACCCTATTGAACATGCCTGGGATGGATAGAAAAGAGATGTTTATGACGACGTGACCCACCAATCACTCTGAGGGATCTGTGCCGAATCGTCGTTACGGAGTAGGTCAATCTGGACCAACAGTGTCTTGATGAAGTTGTGCATAGTATGCCACGACGAATACAGGCATGGATCAATGCAAGAGAACGTGCTGCTGGGTATCAGAGGTACTGGTGTGTACAGCAATGTGGACCACCACCTCTGAAGGTCTCGCTGTATGGTGGTACAACATGCAATTTGTGGTTTTCATGAGGAATGAAAAGGGCGGAAATGATGTTTATGTTGATCTATATTCCAATTTTCTGTACATGTCGGAACTCTCGGAACCGAGGTGATGCAAAACTTTTTTGATGACTGTATTAGCTGAACTTAAATTCATTTATTAAATAGTAGTACGTTGTTTTTGGTTTAACTGTAAATCATGCGGTTGAAATTTATTCTAATTTAAATTGAAACAACTATTTCATATTTCAGTTCATTCTTTTCATTCTTAACTACTTGTGTATTTGGATTGTAGTTAAATTCAGTATAAACTAGTGGCAGATGAAGTAATTTTTTATCCTATTTCAGTTTTCCTAATTGCATATGTTAACGAAGTAAATCTTTCTCATAGTTTTTAGTCTTTTTAAAATCATATGTTAAAGAATAAAGGTGTGACATAAAGTCACGTAGGATGCTAGCGATCATTGTAGTAAATATGTGTAGGTCCTTAGTTAAGCTGGCTAGATTCCATAAAAGGTCATACAGCAGATGAAGAATGACTTTATTAATCACACTGTATGCATGTCGCGTTTCGGAATTATTTCCACCTTCAGAAATCCAAGTGCAAAAGTGACAGAAGGGCAAAGCATTACCAGTTGTGTATGTAACTTGAGAGTAGTCTGTCATCTCACGTTACGTACACAGCCGTTAACGCTCTTGTCCTTGTACTACCTTTGCACTATGGTTTTTGAAGATGGAAATAATTCCAAAGCGCGTAGTGCTTACTTTGTGACCAGTAAAGTCATTTTTCACTTGCTGTGTGACTTTTCACGCTATCTAGCCAGCTGAACTAAAGACCTACTCATGTTTACATCTTAACAAGTTGTACAGCTGATTGGTTCTGAGTGACTTGGAATGTGAGCAAATGCTCTTCACTTTAAAATTATTCATCATTTCAGTGTAAGATTTGTTATTATTAAAATGTAAAATTGTCATTCTGCACAGTATTCACCCAGATCTCGCTCCAAGCCTCAATGTCGTACACAACAAAGGATGAAGAAATGAGAATGGAAGATGCTGAATCGACTGCATGGACCCCTAAGACAGTCTTGAGCCGTGGTTGGCACCTCTGCTGGAACTCTTTCCAGGTGGCAGCCTCCCCTGCTTAGCTGAGAATGGCACGCAGGGTTCGAGTGTGGGCGTCACCTGGCCGGGACTCAAGGGTTGTTTGCGCAACCCGCAACCCGCTCGTGCCGGGCTTTGACCCGCGGCAGGTGTCCGGGCCATTGTCCACCGCAGATGGCACACGCCGAGCCGCAGATTCCGGCAGATGCCGCGCCGGCTGGCCGCCGGGCGCGCGAGTGGCGGGCGCCCCGACCGGGTCGCGACGCTTATCCTCGTTCTTCGTGTCTGGTAAAAGCGGCGCGGCCACCGACAACTTCTGCCAACGGGACAAAGAGTCAGTCACAAAAGACGACCGGACGTAAAAGTTCGTTTACCTGTACGGCAAAAATGTGGAAGTAGACAACACACTGTGTATGTCACTGGAAAGAGGACATTTCGGTGTACACTGAACATAAACACTGACTGCTGCGTGACAACTATCGGAATAAACTGATAAGGAAAAAAGAAAGAACCTTAGAGCATAACATCACAGCAAGATCGTGGTAACTTTATCAACTAGCTTTACCGGGTATGTACGAGGACTATTCGGAAAGTAAGATCCGATAGGTCTGGAAATGATGACAGTGAAAATCCAATGACACTTTGCACAGATGTGTTGGACAGTGTCTCTAGCATGCCTGTCGTTCGCGTCACTTCGCTCTTTTCAGTTCTGAGTGCACAGTGAGCACGTAAGAATGCTTGGCTGATAGTGTCTCCCGCCAAGTGTGTGGGTTTGGTGAGGGATTTCGCCTGATGTCAGGTAGTCCGCATAACATAACTGTAATGCATTTCTTTCTTCATGACGATTCTCTGCCGCACAGTCCAGGGACAACAAGGACGTCCCGGCAGCATTGTCGATGAAAAATGTTTGATCACACCACATTCATCCCAGAATTGACTCCCTTTGAAGTTCATCTCTGCTGAGATCAACCGTTAGCTATGAAGACAACATTTTGGCACATGGAACGGACTGCAGGCAAGCATAGAGAATGACGAGGACATTGGAAATGAGGTACAAGGTAACGACAAATGTCAGAGAGTCAACTGTGGTGTCACCGCCAGACACCACACTTGCTAGGTGGTAGATTTAAATCGGCCGCGGTCCATTAGTACATGTCGGACCCGCGTGTCGCCACTGTCAGTAATTGCAGACTGAGCGCCACCACACGGCAGGTTTAGAGAGACGTACTAGGACTCTCCCCAGTTGTAAGACGACTTTGCTAGCGACTACACTGACGAAGCCTTTCTCTCATTAGCCGAGAGACAGTTAGAATTGCCTTCAGCTAAGTCCATGGCGACGACCTAGCAAGGCGCCATTAACCATTTCTAGAGAGAGTCTCACTTGTATCACCAAGAATGCTGTATACAAATGATGGATTAAAGTTAAATATTCCAGCAGCTACGTACTTTTCTTTATAGCATTCATTACGTATCCTGTTTCAGACCTAAGCAAGCCTGCGTGAGTTGACGCGTGCATTTCGGCCTCCTCTATAAATTAATGTACGTTGTGTTGGCTAATCTGCCGATACAACATCAACTATGTAGAGAAGTAGTTGAAACAGTTGCAAAATTAAAAATAAAATTAATTTTCACACTGGTGTACATTTCACAACTGATCTTACATTACTTTCTGAATCAAATCTATTAGTCCGTCTCCTTTTTTCCCCCTCTCTCTGCCCGTCTCCTCCGCCCCTCCCCCTCTCTCCATCCCCTTATCCCCCCTCTCTGCCCTCTCTGTTCACCTCCTTCACCCCTACTCCCTCTCTGTCTCATCACTCCATCTCTTCCTCTCCCCTCTTTCTGTTCATCTCCACCTTACCTGTCTCTGTCCATCTGTTCCTCTTCCTTTAACAGTCCATATTCTCTTCTCTCAGTTCCTTCCCGCTCTCTGTCCATCTCCTCCTCTCTCCATCTGTATCCATCTCTTCCTTCCCCTCTCTGTACAATTCCTCCTTGCCCATTCTCCCCCCCCCCCCCATTCTCTCTCCACGTCATCGTCAACCCAAATTAGACGTTGCTGTTTCTTACGTCAATGGATTTTCTTTCCAGATAATAGTTAATTGACCCAGCGGTTTGGGAGCTTTTTATCTGCGGCCTTTCCCGGATATCCCTATGTCACATATATTTTACATACATTTAGGACATTTGCACATATATCTACAAATATTTCACCTGGATGTCTAGTGAATTTCATCCTGATATTTCGTTTTCACGCATCTCAGTGTTTATGATGACATATCTCATGACCTATGTCCCGAACACTGATATAAATTTGCAGGTACCTTTGCTGGGATATATCGCATATCGTCTGCAAAGTTTGTCGCGATTGTAGTTATAATTAAAGAGGTAGTAAATTAAAATCTCATGCCTGATGCAACAGTTTTACGCTATGAACAGTGAAAACGTAATAAAATACAAACTTTTTTCCTTTCATCATTTTTGGAGCTCGTTACCGAAAAAAGTGTAAAGTTTGTTGCAAGTCACTATGTGCTCTCATTCTCAAATACTGGAAGAGTAAAGTCTGCGTATTCGCACTCCTTGGCCTACACTTCTTTTGCACCCCACCCCTTTAATGCGTAGGTATTTGTTACCCCTACAGCAATTCTTACCAGACAGTAAGTGATTTTTGTACCAAGTTTGGTTGAAATCGGTGGAGTGGTTTAGGAGGAGACTTGGAACAAACATACTTTTTTAAAACGTGTATGGATTTAACCTGCCCATATTAGGGCCATTAGGTACCCTCTCACATCTAACAACACAGTTTACAAATTTTCATAACATATATCGCCTACATAGGTACTTCGGAGAATAAGTTATATATGTCATCACACGCTAAGGCCACTGCACAGTAATAGTGGCATATTATCAGAAGAGAACACATGTTCTGTGTTTCCTGCTGAGATAGTTCAGCTGTGGTACGGATAACAGATCCATAATAGTGAGGAAGTAAAATGGTGTGTTAACTGAAAACGTACTCCAAAGTAGACGTACGCAAGACAGTACCAGTCTTGTGGGCAAAACGTTTAAATTTAACATGGATTCACCGTAAATCTATGATGATATCTGGACCAAATGCAATGTCTTCTCCATCCCTAGTGAAATGGTACCAACGATTTGACCGAGGCAGCACAAACGTGGGTGATGCTGATCGGGAAGAAGGTCATCGACATCGACCACAGACGAAAAATTCCAGTCACTAGGGGAAGTGATTCGCAGCAAACTCAGATTTTCTACATTTACATCGACATCTACATAGATAGTTTCCTTGCAGAGGGTTCTTCCAACATCCTTCAGATTATTTCTCTAGCATTCCGCTCTGTAATGGCACTTTATAAAAATGAGTACTTAAATCTTTCTGTACGAGCTCTGATTTCTCCTATTTTGTTACGATGATCATTTCTCCCCGTGTTTTCACATTCGAGGAGGAAGTTGGTAATTGAAATTTCGTGAAAAGATATCGCTGCAACGAAAAACCCCTTTGTTTTTATGATTGCCACATCGCTTAGCGTCCGGCCGTCCTGATTTAGATTTCCCATGATTTCCCTAAATCACTTCCGGCAAATGCCGGGATGGTTCGTTTAAAATTACGGCCGATTTCCTTCCCCACCCTTCCCTAATCCTATAACACCGAGGACCTCGCTGTTTCGTCACCACCCCCCCCCCACCCCCCCGCAACCCAAACAATCAACCATCTTGCTTATCATATTCGTGAAGATTTCCCCCTATTTCGCGATAATCCGAAAAGAGCTGCCCTTCTTTGAACTTTTTCGATGTTCTCGTTCAGTCCTATCAGGCGAGGATGCCATAAGCGCACAGCAATACTCTAGAAGAGTGTGAACAAGCATAATGTTTGCAGTCTCTAGTAGACGTGTTGCGTCTTCTAAGTTTTCTGCCAATGAAACGTAGTCTTTATTTTGCCTTGCCCACGACAATATCTATGTGACTGCTCCAGTTTAAGTTGTTTTTAATTGTAATTCACAAGTATTTAGTTGAACTGACAGCCTTTAAATTTGTGTGATTTATCGTATAACCAAAATTTAACGGAATTCCTTACTTACTCATGCGGATAACCGCATACTTTTTCTTTCTCACGAGACTGCTGTCACTTTCTGCGTCATAGAGATCTCTTTGAATAAGTCATTTTGCGATTGGTTTTCTTCTTCTGATGACTACACTAGATGTCAGATACCGGCATCATCTGCAAACAATCTAAGAGCGCTGCTCAGAATATCTCCTAAACCGTTTATATAGATTAGGAACATAACACTTCCTTGGGTAATGTCAGATATCACTTCTGTTTTACTCGATGATTTTCCATCGATTACTACGAACGATGACATTTCTGACAGGAAATTACGAATCCAGTTGCACAACTGAGACGCTGCTCGATGCTCACGAAATTTGATTGCCAAGTCTCTTGTGAGGGTCTCCTGTGAGTAACGGTGCCAAAGGTCTTCTGTAAATATATAAAAATGGAATCAGCTTGTGATCCCCACTGGGGGCTGAACCTCACAATACCCCTGCGTTCGGTGTGGGGTGGCTGTGGGGTGGGTGGACTACTGCGGTCTGTTGTGGAGTTGTGAACCACTTAGGGCTACAGCGGGTCGAAGCCACTCCGTCGTTTCTAGGTCCCCGATTCAATACGTGCATACATATATACATACATTTGTGTCTTTCTAAAGAGTAGTGTAGCATTCAATAAAAGTTTGTTTGTTCGTCGTAATAATGTATAACTTTCTTTTTGAGGTCTCCTTGAATCACAATAAATGCAAATTACAAGAAGTTAGATTTAAACTAGAGTGCTATCAGCAATCGGTATGACATAAATGGTGGAAGAGAGAGAGAGACGAAAAGGTACGCGATAAAAGGCAATAGGAGAGGGTATGGGAAACAATGTGAAGTGCACAGTTTGGAAAAGATAGGAGAAAGAAGCATTACTGAGAATAGATGGGAGCATTTGCTTTACTCTTTGACAGACGGAGAAAGTGACCATAAACATTAGATCCTGCATGGGGTAATTTATGGGAATGATAGAGGAAAGTGCAAAAGCTTCTTCTTAAATGCAACGGTTACGGGGTGGGAATTTTACGCAGGCTGCAGGACTTATTTTGCAGAAGTATACGACTGTTACAGAGGAGGAGTTTGAGAATGTTTTCTGGACGAACAGAGCTGGAACAGTAGGTGAGAGGGACATTATATTTCAATTGTGACAAAATGACAGGTTTTTAATCTCTGATACACACTGAGGAGCCGAGGAAGTTAGCATAGCGTATTGTAGTAACGCACAGAAGTTGGACAAAAATATGGAAACACCAAAAACAAAACCTGATGGCTAATATGGCTTAGGAAAACCGGTGGCTTTTAAAAACAGCTTCTAGTCGGCTCGCAGTAGGTAAAAACAGGTCCTGTACGGTTTTCAATGGAATCTTATAACAGACTAAACTCCGTCCGATCGACCGCCGTGTCATCCTCATCCCACAGGCGTCACTGGATGCGGATATGGAGGGGCATGTGGTCAGCACACCGCTCTCCCGGCCGTTGTTAGTTTTCGTGACCGGAGCCATTACTTTCCAGTCAAGTAGCTCCTCGATTGGCGTCCACAGCTCTTGATCTAGTGACGCGTTGCTGCCCGTGGATCATGGGGTCCCGGATTCGATTCCCGGCCGGGTTGGGGATTTTCTCCACCCGGGGACTGGGTGTTTGTGTTGTCTTCATCATTTCTTCATCATCATCACCATTCGTGGCAGCGGATAGCTTGGACTGTGTAAAAGATTGGACTGTGAAGAAATTGGGACTTTGTACAGGCGCTGATGACCACGCAGTTGAGCGCCCCACAAACTAAACATCATTATCGTCCTCAATTGGCGTAACAAGGAATTAGCACACACCGCTTGCCAAGAGCGCTTGGCAGACTGTAGGGTCACCCATCCAAGAACCTTATAAAATTCTTACTGCAAAATAGCGACAAGTTCAGATAATGAAGATCGAGGTGCAGAGCACCCTTCTCTCCAAACTAGGTAACAAAGGTGCCATAATACTATGGTCTGATGATTTCATTGGTCGGAGGAAATGCGGTGATTCATCCTGGTGCTCACAAAAGCAGACCTTCACGATACAAGCTGTGTTAGCAGAGGTCTTGTCGTCTTGGAACACAGCATCACCGCTATCGAATTGTACTTTCAGAATGCACTTGAACAGCCAAAATGGTCACATAATTCTTGGCAGTAAAGTGACTTTGCAAAGCAACAATAGGACCCAAGGAATACCACTATATGGTAGCCATATACATCTCCGAAGCCCCGCTATTCACTCTTGGGACGTAAACTCGACCAGAAGTTGGAAACATTGTGAAATATGACTTATCCGACTTTCTTCGATTGCTCCATAGTCCAGGTTTTAAAACGCCGGTTTCACGTTTTCCAGGTAGGGGCTTTTGCTTCATTGATGAGTGGTTTTTGATTTTCAGCTCGCCTTGCACTTACCTGCTTATGGAGCTCCCTTCGTGTTGTTCTGATGCTAACAGCGCTCGCGAATGCGACGTTCAGCTCTACAGTTACTTTTATAGCTGTCGTCTTTATACTTTTAGTCACAACCGTCTTCAATAACCATCCATCACGATCACGCAACACACACTTTTGTCCACGATGGACCTCAGCGGATGATGTTTCTCTGCTTTTCATTGTTCAGTATAATGGGTGACTGCACCAACGTCGATTAAAAAGCAAGATAACGACTGTCTCGTAATCACGGTTGAAGCTTAATCGCAATTGTCTCTGGGGTGCAACAACGTTAAACCCTAGTTAGGAAAACGCATTCAACTAAATGGGAATTTGAGCGCCGTTAACTCCTCTGATGGAAAGGAAAACTTCAATTATAGATGCAAAGTTAATCATCATCGCTGTCAATGTTACATGCTTATCAGTTAGTTATCGTAACGTGGTTGTGGTTAAAGGAAACGGACGGCTGTAGAGTTAAGAAGATTCTGGACTCGTCCTACAGAATGTCTGCAGCAGTGTCATGGAGGGACGTTTGTAAAAAGCCAGCAGCAGTGCCACGCAGAGGAAGCCGCAGAATCCCTGCTGCAGCGGCGATGGCTTGGACAGCGAATAATACAGTACAGCGGTCTGACATACATACTAGTACTATTGAATCTTCACCACAGTTTCGGTTTTAAATTGAATATAGTTGAAGTGTAGTGTCTAATGTCAATTCGCAAACGTATAATATTCATATTCCCCATAGCATTGACTGCCATAAGTCTGAAATAACGCACCTGATCAGATAGATTACGAAATCGAGATTGGTTTCGTAATTTCACTTGAATGGAAGAGGAGATTCCAGAACGAGATTTTCACTCTGCAGCGGACTGTGCGCTGATATGAAACTTCCTGGCAGATTAAAACTGTGTTCCGGACCCAGACTCGAACTCGGGACCTTTGCCTTTTGCGGGCAAAAGCTCTACCATCTGAGCTACTCAAGCACGAGTCCCCCACCTCCTCAAAGCTTTACTTCCGCCAGTACCTCATCTCCTAGCTTCCAAACTTCTCAGAAGCTCTCCTACGGGAGATTTTTTTTCGAAGCCGCTCGTCACCATTAAAAAAAATATTTACCGAAAAGGTACAAACATGAGGCAGTACATGAAACAGGAGACATGAATATATCTTTTACATGAATTTTCATAACAAAAAAACTTCCACTGTGAAACTTGTGTTTACCTTCTGAACATAGGTTGACAGTTACGTTAAGATTTCTGTCCACAGGGGTAACAGACACTGGCCTTAGCAACAAGAACTGGAGCAAATACTTTATTTACAATAAATGACATCAACTATTGAACGTAATACTTCTATTAATTCAGAAGAGAGAGCCGGAATCCTTTAGAAAACAAAAGGCGGAAAAAATCTGGAAGGAGATGGTCGCGAACCTCCTATCTTTCTCTTCACACCTCACGAAGCTATCAATTACGGTTCGGCCTTAACAGAGCTGCTTCGTCTTCGTCTTCGTACACACTGTATATCTACAAATATCATTGTTCGGTATTTAAGCATGACGAATTGTATCAAAACTATATTAAATGCTGTAGTGGGACGCGAAATTGAAGCGTCACCCATCCACCAGTGTCAGCCCAGTTTTCAGCTGAATATAAGTTTAATTTAATGTTTTGTTTATGTATTTGGTAATATTTGTAATGTTTGTGAATTATGTAAAGTTTTGTATTTATTTTTATGTTTTATGTACGGAGAGGGCGGCGCAACGAACGGAGACAACATCTTCACTGCCGGGACCAGAGAGAAAATTGCTGGCCACTATACGTCGCGGGTCGACAGCCAAAGAGCAACAGAAGATCCTGAAACCGAGTTGTTGCGTCGTGCTTCTAAAAACTGAAAAAAATAAGAATTTGTAATGTTTCTACAACAATGACGTCATAGAAAGTTTAATCATGTTGTAAATGTTCAGTCCTATCTTGTCAAGGCTCATGTTCACGTCTATATGTAGTATATATGAAGATAACGAACTCGTGTACACTACAAAACTTTAAATACGTTCCGAGAATTTATTTATGAAGAATTATATTAAGGAAGAAGTATTACTGATTTATTTGACAAGATTATTAATTTTTGACAACGTTCATCGCGAGTTTGAGTCTTAACAGTTTATTCAATGGGGTTTTAATATTTATTAAAGCAGATAACTTGCATTAATATAATTTCTGAGAAGAAACAAACGACATCTAAATTGAAAAAAGTTTGCGCAAACCAATTGGACTGAGTGACGTAATTCTGCGCATACGACTCAAATGATGATGTTTTAATTACAGTTTCGTTCAAGAACCATTCAGAGACAACTTTAAAAAGAATTCAAATAATTTTAAAGTGTTTTGTAACTGACGTAGGTGACGAAGTCTGCACATGGTCATATGTCAAAAGAAAATCATTTATACAAAACTTACCTCGTTACACTAGAGTGCACCAGTTTTGTGTATGCTTTTGATGTCATTAGAAGTTTATTTATAGGCGAGACAGAGTGATTCCGATAAGTAGGAAATTACAACCTCTCGTTGATTTGACCTAATAACTACCACACCGTTTCTTTTGAACCACGAAATCGCTCTCCAAATGTCCTGTCCCCGTAAATTTGGAAAGGGTTTCCTCCTTTCACAAGTACACCAATACGGCTACGATTTATGTAGTCGAGATATAGCATGTTTCATCTTCTAAGACATCTAAAACATCAAAAAGCATCGCCATCTTAACACAGTACATGTTTATTTTAAACGTGATCAGTGGAAAATAAACGAGTCTCTGACCACCGTCAGCTTTAATCGTAATCAGATCCCTCGTTTAACTTTAACCGGGGTTGGTGAGTCGAATTTTGAGTTTCCAGGATTAAATGCCGATTTGACCGTGGTTAACTTTTAATTGACGTTGGTGCATTCGGCCCTAAATTTCGATGCGGTGCCTCCTGAAATATTAAACATCTCGTCTCTCTTGGTTACGGATGTACCCACCATACAAAGACCAACAATTTGCTCACATTTGAGTTATTTTACCTCCGACATACCGCACTCTCAGCTACACAGAACACTGTCCTGACCATGACTGATACTTGCAACGTACTGAGGACGCTGCACGGGTTCCGTTGCTGGTCAAATACAACAGCGCAAACTGCAGGTTTGGCTATCATCTGTGTTTATGTTGAGGCGAGAATTTCTCGTAGTGTTCAACTTCACTGGGCGTATCATCAAGCACTGACGTGATCAAACAGACGGATGTGGCAGATGTAACATTCCCATGCATTCATGATTAACTCTAAGCCTCAAATGTTTCGTATTGGATTCAGGGGCGGCGGGGAGGTCGCTCGAATGACTGATTGCATGAGTTTACGTTTCACTTCCTGTGGGAATAGCTTCAGAAACTTTATGAGTTCACACAGGCAAGCGGAAGTCTTCCTTCATGTGGCGACGCTATTTTTCTCCCAGCTGAGGTTCTCATCCAAAGTTATAGCCAAGTTATTTACTGTTTTCCAAAGTGGTCTAGGAATGCCGTCAAATAGAAAGCAATTGTTAGTGGAATTCTGAAAATTTCTGGTGGGATACTAAAATAACCTCTGATAAGCAATGGAAGTAAAATGAACCGCAAGACTGCTGTAACCGGGGATTTCCTTATTGTTGACAATAAAGAAATCACCAATTACAGCTGTCTTGCGGGTTATTTTACTTTCATTCATTATGAAATTTAACGCCTGTGGCTGCCCACATCACAAAGCTCTCCATGTAAAACTGTGACTTTTTCAAATTTGGTTAAAGTCCCAGGATTTGCAGCCATCTTACATCGAGGACAGATCATGATTCATCTGGATGGTCAGAGTAATGATGGACCAACTACCGTCTAAGTTGGACTTTTGTGAAGGGGGAAGTTGACCGAAGCATTTGTGGAGGAACCAAAATGGCATAAATCCATAATGGTTTGGAGGAATCACGAAAAGCATAAATCAGGTAAGTCCAATGAGAGTCTGAAACCTGCTCCACCTGAACCAATGTCTCCAACTCTGCACCATTTCACTCAGTAGGATCAACCGGTATCTACTTAATGGACTCATACCTACTACAGCTCTGAAAATAAAAGTAACAAACTTCAAGTTGCCACCACGGTAGTAACAAACTGAATTACACTGTTTGTATAAATCCTAAGCACAAATATAAATCGATATACATGTAACAATATTATTATGCAGAGAATGGTACAAATCAGGGTATGTAAAAAGGAACTTCTTCTAAAAACTCTTTTCTGTTTTAAAAAAATTGAATTTCATAATTCTTTGTTAACCATAGTAGGAAGTGCAGCACATCCACAATGATCATTCAGTGTGTCTTAAGGAAGCGAAATATATGGAATGTTCAAATTAAATACATCGAGTATCAGTTTACCTGACGAAACGGCCCATCTTTTAAGTGCAGAGCACTCAAAAAAAAAAAAAAAAGTAATCTAAATTATAAAGCTACTTGAAAGTGATACTGAAGCACTAAAAACAGAATTATTCACTATAAAGAAAGAATGCGATATGTTAATACGTAAAGAGCAGTCCTGTGTACGTGCAATTAAAAAGAAAAAAAAAAGGAATAGCAAGATGACGAAGATGCATGTGCGACTACGAACACTAAAAACAGCAACACTTCCAGAGTTTCCGATGTCAAGATAAACTCAGCAAGCCAAAAGTCTGTGGATAAATGTAAATGGAAGGCGGTGATATACAATAAAAGAAAAGAGAACACTACGGCTATGCAAAGGAACGAAAATGAGTATCTCTCTGTTGGTGACTTGCTGCTGAGAAATATTACTGTCCCCAACTGTAAAATCGACATGAGGCCGGGAATTAGAACGAAACAACTCGGCAAATATTTTAAAAACATGGTAAGTATAAAGCAGACGAAAACAAAATCGGATTCTGGAAGCAAGATTAATTCCAGTGGTGTCTCTATATACGTTGGAACAAATTCTTTAAGAAGCAGCAGTGGCGAAGAAATTATTAACGAAACAAGAAATATGATTCGTTCCGTAATAAGTATCTATGCGGGATCCCGGCTCATAGCGGAATCATAAAAAGAAGGTCAGTAAGTGACAAATATATCTCCAAAATAAATTATGCCGTCAAAGAACGGTGTTGTTGGCTTGGTGCTGTTTTCATAGACCCAAACCAATTTCTGAGTGAAAACTGTCTCGGAAAAGATGGCATGCATTTAAAAAGATTAGGGTCTGTAACACTCATCAGAATGCTTACAGATGTCTGCAAAATAATAAGAAGAAAGCGAAACTAATATGGATTGATGTGGGTGAAAAACCAATTGCTGCAGCTGAAAAAAAACAAGACATAAGAACTACACAAAAAGGAGGGACAACAGAATATACTCTGAGAATGCACCCCACAACATGTAAGTCAACAAAAGAAAAGTTATATAAAAGTACTACATCAGAATATTCAATACGTTGGTTACAAGAAACTAGATGCAGAAATAGTCCTAAGTGAAATACAGCCAGACGTACTATCTATCAGTGAACATGGTCTAACTGAAACCCAGATAGCCAACGTGACAATAAAGGACTATATGTTATCCAGTTACTTCCGTAGATCTAAACATAAAAGGAATGGAGTTCCCACATACAGTAAAACAGGAAAGCCCCTAAAAACTGCAAACAGTAAAGGTGTGAGATTACCTACAGAAAGAGAAAAGGACTTTGAAATTATTGGTGTAGTAATTGGTGACTTTAGATTGGATTGTATACAGATTACCAAGAGGAAAGATTACCATTATTCTAAAAAAAGTGGCCAACTTACTAAGAACTGATATGAAGAAAAACATTGTTATATGTGGAGACTTCAAAATAGAAATGCGAAAAGAATCAAAACCAAGACAATATTTTGAAGAATTGTTAATACAATACAATATTGAGGCAACAATATCTGTACCAACAAGAGTGACTTCTCCAAATCAGACAGTTATTGACAATATCATTACTAACATTAGTAGGTCTAATTATGAGTCACATGTAGTCCAAACAGAAGTATCTGATCATCATGAACAGCTCATCTGCTTCTGCAGAAGTAAGCATATAATATCTGAAGCAAAACAAACAACCAAAGAAATCAGGAACATCAGTGGATAAAATATTAACATCTTTAGAACACTATTAAGCAGGTAAACCTGGAATGAAGCCCTACAGATGGAGATGTAAATGAAAAAGTATAAAGACGTATCTCTTTCTTAATGTATGTAGCACGCTGAATGGACTTTAGGTCTGAATCCAGTTCTTGGGAAGAACTCCGGGATAAAGAGCACTTATGAAGTTAAGTTTCCTGTGGTGCACCACTCATATGGACTGTTTTTATTTCGTCGAGCTTTTTGTTTAACTGCTGCGAATTTACACAACATCATTTTCATTTAAAGAATGAGACGTTATGTTGCAACGTGGTTGGAATAGTTGGGATTATGTAACTGATGTACCTCACAGTGAAAGTTTACATTTTACAATCACTCATATTGAACCTTACATTATTTCATCTGACAGAAACCTCATTCATTTTCTCTCTAGCAATTGCATCTATTGCGTTTGTTCTCTAGAAAGGATATGGTTTCACTTCTGTAACTTAAGTTGTATATTGTTTCCATTCAGAAACTGTTAGTGTTGTGAAGCTACTCATGTTTGTTCCAAAGCCTAAATTAAGAGCGAGAGTTGATTCACTTGAGGGCAGTGTTGATCAAAGACGCACCGCCTGTCACTTTGAGCAATAAAAATGGAATGAAAAGTGTGAAGGTATGTCTGTTTTTTAATTCACGTAGCATTCTGAATGGACTTTGGATCTGACTCCAGTTCTTGTTTCGAAATCCAGGATAGCGAGCAGATATCAAGTATCCTGTGAGGCACCATCTATGTGGACTGTTCTATTTCGTCGAGTTTTTTGTTTAACTGCAGCACAATTAGATACGTTCATTTTCATTTAAAGAAGAAGACGTAACATTGCGACGTGACTGGAATAGCTGGGCTTTATTGTTTATTAAATCTCACTATGAAATTTTACATTTTACAATGTATCAGTGCTCTGGCTTACTTTATTTCATCTGATAGAATCCTCATTCATTATTTCTCTAACAATCGCCTCTACTGAGTATGTACACAAGAAAGGATACAGACTGATGTCTGTAAATTAAATTACGTTTTGCGTGTGTGTGTGTGTGTGTGTGTGTTCTATATTAAGAGATCTGTTACACCTGTTAAGTGATTTTAGATCACTACCAAAATTGCTTAAAATTCAAGCAAACTTCATAACAAAGGAAGGGAGCTTATGACCCTATTGGAACAAACACCGGGTAATTTTAATGAGATTTGAATGTATCGAATAGAAGTCATTGTGAATGATACATTACAAACATCAGAAACATTTATAAACAGTAGGGAACACATGTTGTACGAGCAAGGAATGATGCTACAGCTATGTGTTTATGAATGGGTTGCTGTATAGCTAGAGTACAGCCTAATAAATCACGCTATAGCCGTAAGTACTCCATCGTTTTGTCATAATTAGTTGCCTGTTTCCTTTGTTAATTAGATCATCCCGTCCTGCATATTGTTTGCCATTAGCCTGGCACCAGCTATCCTTTAGCACAGCGGGCATGTTAATAAGGGGAGTGAAATTAATACGGCGTATTTCATGGGTCTTAATGAACGCTAGCGGCGGTTCTCAGACCTCTGCTTTGCATCAGGCTACAACAATCAAACGCCAGCCGCGCCCGTGACGTCACAGCCAGACCCCCGACTGAGGGCCTCGAGGTTCTCGTGTGTCTGCTGAAGCCCCGGCGGCACGCGCGTTTCTGGCTGCTGGCCACTCACCGGGAACGATAACCAGACTTTCCGACGTCGCGAGTAAAGCACTCGTCCCAAAGGACAAAGGCAGGTGGTTGGCATGGGTGGTCGTCGTCTGCCTTTGTGACCTATTGGTAAGCGTTGCAGACTGTGCCGGAACGTCCCGGTTTCGATTCTCGGTGACCACCGAGCATATATTTGTGGCTGTAAACGATATTCACATAACTGCACTAAAAGTTACTCGAATAAAACAAAAGGGCAACAAGAACACTCGAGTCTTCTACAGGGCGTCAGGTAATAAGGCAAGGTACAGATTGCGAGCTAAACAATATTTGTATAATCCTGCTTAACAAGATTTCCAGCTAATGATAAACAGCTACGCAATTTCAACTTCGTCAACATATTCATGTCCCTTTATGTGACTCTGCCTTGGTCAACGCTTTGTGTGTGAAAAATAATCGCAGGTGTCGTGCTGCATACTGAAATTACAGATCCTTTTTAAAATAAAATAAAAATAGTTCGCAATTTTGCCAAAGCCAGGAAAGCGCCAAATCCAAGAGGGATGACTGTCGGTAGGCATCGTCACGTTTAATGACTGTGATTTTCTTTCTGGTGCATGTATTTCCCTTAGGGTTACGAAACGTTTCTTCCATAAGACTTTGCCGAAGAGATGGGAGTGATACATGTTGTTGTTGTTGTGGTCTTCAGTCCTGAGACTGGTTTGATACAGCTCTCCATGCTACTCTATCCTGTGCAAGCTTCTTCGTCTCCCAGTACCTACTGTACTGCAACCTACATCCTTCTGAATCTGCTTAGTGTATTCATCTCTTGGTCTCCCCCTACGATTTTTACCCTCCACGCTGCCCTCCAATACTAAATTGGTGATCCCTTGATGCCTCAGAACATGTCCTACCAATCGATCCCTTCTTCTGGTCAAGTTGTGCCACAAACTTCTCTTCTCCCCAATCCTATTCAATACTTCCTCATTAGTTATGTGATCTACCCATCTAATCTCCAGCACTCTTCTGTAGCACCACATTTCGAAAGCTTCTATTCTCTTCTTGTCCAAACTATTTACCGTCCATGTTTCACTTCCATACATGGCTACACTCCATACAAATACTTTCAGAAATGACTTCCTGACACTTAAATCTATACTCGATGTTAACAAATTTCTCTTCTTCAGAAACGCTTTCCTTGCCATTGCCACTCTACATTTTATATCCTCTCTACTTCGATCATCATCAGTTATTTTGCTCTCCAAATAGCAAAATTCCTTTACTACTTTAAGTGTCTCATTTCCTAATCTAATACCCTCAACATCACCCGACTTAATTCGACTACATTCCATTATCCTCGTTTTGTTTTTGTTGATGTTCATCTTATATCCTCCCTTCAAGACACCATCCATTCCGTTCAACAGCTCTTCCAAGTCCTTTGCTGTCTCTGACAGAATTACAATGTCATCGGCGAACCTCAAAGTTTTTATTTCTTCTCCATGGATTTTAATACCTACTCCGAATATTTCTTTTGTTTCCTTTACTGCTTGCTCAATATACAGATTGAATAACATCGTGGAGAGGCTACAACCCTGTCTTACTCCCTTCCCAACCACTGCTTCCCTTTTATGTCCCTCTACTCTTATAACTGCCATCTGGTTTCTGTACAAATTGTAAATAGCCTTTCGCTCCCTGTATTTTACCCCTGCCACCTTTAGAATTTGAAAGAGAGTATTCCAGTCAACATTGTCAAAAGCTTTCTCTAAGTCTACAAATGCTAGAAACGTAGGTTTGCCTTTCCTTAATCTTTCTTCTAAGATAAGTCGTAAGGTCAGTATTGCCTCACGTGTTCCAGTACTTCTACGGAATCCAAACTGATCTTCCCCGAAGTCGGCTTCTACTAGTTTTACCATTCGTCTGTAAAGAATTCGTGTTAGTATTTTGCAGCTGTGACTCAGGTCTTTCAGTGCTCTGTCAAACTCTGTTCGGTAATTTTCACATCTGTCAGCACCTGCTTTCTTTGGGATTGGAATTATTATATTCTTCTTGAAGTCTGAGGGTATTTCGCCTGTTTCATACATCTTGCTTACTAGATGGTAGACTTTTGTCAGGACTGGCTCTCCCAAGGCCGTCAGTAGTTCCAATGGAATGTTGTCTACTCCGGGGCCCTTGTTTCGACTCAGGTCTTTCAGTGCTCTGTCAAACTCTTCACGCAGTAATGTATCTCCCATTTCATCTTCATCTACATCCTCTTCCATTTCCATAATATTGTCCTCAAGTACATCGCCCTTGTATAGACCCTCTATATACTCCTTCCACCTTTCTGCTTTCCCTTCTTTGCTTAGAACTGGGTTTCCATCTGAGCTCTTGATGTTCAAGTTGTTCTCTTATCTCCAAACGTCTCTTTAACTTTCCTGTAGGCAGTATCTATCTTACCCCTAGTGAGATAAGCCTCTACATCCTTACATTTGTCCTCTAGCCATCCCTGATTAGCTATTTTGCACGTCCTGTCGATCCCATTTTTGAGACGTTTGTATTCCTTTTTGCCAGCTTCATTTAATGCATTTTTATATTTTCTCCTTTCATCAATTAAATTCAATATTTCTTCTGTTACCCAAGGATTTCTACTAGCCCTCGTCTTTTTACCTACTTGATCCTCTGCTGCCTTCACTACTTCATCTCTCAGAGCTACCCATTCTTCTTCTACTGTATTTCTTTCCCCCCTTCCTGTCAATTGTCTCCTTATGCTCTCCCTGAAACTCTGTACAACCTCTGGTTCTTTCAGCTTATCCACGTCCCATCTCCTTAAATTCCCACCTTTTTGAAGTTTCTTCAGTTTTAATCTACAGGTCATAACCAATAGATTGTGGCCAGAGTCCACATCTGCCCCTGGAAATGTCTTAAAATTCAAAACCTGGTTCCTAAATCTCTGTCTTACCATTATATAATCTATCTGATACCTATTAGTATCTCCAGGGTTCTTCCATGTATACAACCTTCTATCATGATTCTTAAACCAAGTGTTAGCTATGATTAAGTTATGCTCTGTGCAAAATTCCACCAGACGGCTTCCTCTTTCATTTCTTAGCCCCAATCCATATTCACCTACTACGTTTCCTTCTCTCCCTTTTCCTACACTCTAATTCCAGTCACCCATGACTATTAAATTTTCGTCTCCCTTCACTATCTGAATAATTTCTTTTATTTCATCGTACATTTCTTCAATTTCTTCGACATCTGCAGAGCTAGTTGGCATATAAACTTGTACTACTGTAGTAGGTGTGGGCTTCGTATCTATCTTGGCCACAATAATGCGTTCACTATGCTGTTTGTAGTAGCTTACCCGCATTCCTATTTTTCTATTTATTATTAAACCTACTCCTGCATTACCCTATTTGATTTTGTGTTTATAACCCTGTAGGCACCTGACCAGAAGTGTTGGTCCTCCTGCCACCGAACTTCACTAATTCCCACTATATCTAACTTTAACTTCTCCATTTCCCTTTTTAAATTTTCTAACCTACCTGCCCGATTAAGGGATCTGACATTCCACGCTCCGATCCGTAGAACGCCAGTTTTCTTTCTCCTGATAACGACATCCTCTTGAGTAGTCCCCGCCCGGAGATCCGAATGGGGGACTACTTTACCTCCGGAATATTTTACCCAAGAGGACGCCATCATCATTTAATCATACAGTAAAGCTGCATGCCCTCGGGAAAAATTACGGCCGTAGTTTCCCCTTGCTTTCAGCCGTTCGCAGTACCAGCACAGCAAGGCCGTTTTGGTTATTGTTACAAGGCCAGATCAGTCAATCATCCAGACTGTTGCCCTTGCAACTACTGAAAAGGCTGCTGCCCCTCTTCAGGAACCACACGTTTGTCTGGCCTCTTAACAGATACCCCTCGTTGTGGTTGCACCTACGGTACGGCTATCTGTATCGCTGAGGCACGCAAGCCTCCCCACCAACGGCAAGGTCCATGGTTCATACATAGAACAAAGAAATCAAAGAGTGTAAGGAAGAAAGTTAACCAAGGGCGAGCGTCAAAAGTGGTCCATAAAGATTTTGGACAAACAGTTATAAATCACTGCACAGCAATTTAGATTTAGTAGCAATTATCGATAACACTGCTGCAAATTTTATGAAGTTTTGGACGACTTAACGAATTACTAAATACTGGAAGATCATTCTGAAAATAAACATGAAATACTATGCTTTCTTCTGGCCGTCCTTACAGAGGTAAATCTTTTGAATCAGTGATTTTCTCGTCTCGATGCAAGGACTTTAGTCTAAAGAAACATTCCAAAGATAACAGTAATGTACAATAAAGGTAAACGCTTCAGAAGTAATTTTACAGAGTGTAGCAGATTCAGGCAGCAGTCACACAGCTTTTCAAAGGTCCAGTTTTCGTGCCGTCAGCAGTTAGTAGCCTGGACTCGTGTTCGGGTACTTCATTGTGTAGACGGGGACACGAATGATTGGTTTTGACGATTCAACCTGTCAAGCGGCAATGGTACCGGATTTGGCGTAGAATCCCGGTTCCCCTGATACAAAAAATGCAACAACACCAAAGGAAAAAAAGAAAGGAAAAAAAGAAAAAACTGGAAAGCTCTATTTAGTACAATTGATTTTTAGCCACTGTCAACAATCAGAAAATTTTTAATTGACGGTACTAACGTTCTGTTTATCTCGTTCTCTTTTTTCCTCTCATTCTTTCAGAATTGTTTTTTTCCCCTTTATTAACGACCAATCTCTTCAACTTCGTGCGCTCGCTTGAGCTAAACTTTTTCAATATTCAAATGAAGATTGTTCCAAACTCTGTCAGTTAATACGACTTTTACCCTCTATCTTATCTATACTTCTTTCTATTTTATTAAAATCAACTTGGTCAAGTTTTCATACACGATGTCTGAATTTTAAGTATATGATTGGAGCCAACTCCCTTGGCAAGTGATACAGCTATAATTACGTATTCTTGCAATAAGTTTCCATAGACAATTTCGTTGTCTGAAGGGTGTCTGACCACCCAGTAAATTAAACTTTCCAGTCCAGTACTATCCATGGGTACGCCGATGCGGCTCAGAAGCAAAAGATAAAAAAGGAGAACACATTTTAGTTGACCTACTATTTCTAAGACCTGTTCAATTTAAGGTTTGAAAGTACACATACATTTAAGTCTTTGATCAGATTATTTCGTTCTCCTTTCTATTGTACTGTACTAGTTTCACTTCATAATGTTCTATGTTCCGAACGCACAGTTTTGAATGATTCCAGGTCAATGATCGACTTTGTAGATTGCAAACCTTCATCTTCTTCATATTGCCATTCCTTTGCCTGCCTTGCGTCAGCTGGTTGGTAGAGAGCTGATTTCTTCGCATTATCGTTGGATTCACATATTCTGGTAATGCATTATTTATGAGTTTCAACGGAACGAATTCCCGCAATAGTGAATTGTACGCGTAATGATTTTACGTAAGTGAAGTGCGGTCAAATACAAATATTCTGCAAGTGGAGTTCTGACTGGCTAAAAACTTAAATTTTCATACAGCTCTGGCAGCTATTCCGCACTCGTCAAATTGAGAAATTGAGAGTGGAATTACGCGCTCTGAAGCTGACGGTTTTCATCATCTTCTTAGGCGTGGAATAGTTAGAATTATTCGGTTTGTGGTTTAGATCTGTTAGCAGTACTTTTAGGGTGGCAGCAGTGTACTAGAACTAAATGTAACTGGTGAGCAGACTTATCGGCGAAGCTGTTTTAGCCAAATACTGAATTTATGTCTCAGCACTCATGCTGTTATAAATATTCTGCTGAAACTCAAGAAAGGTTATTGGAAGGACTAGGTGCAGCGATGGGACCAAGAATTTTCCAAGTGCAATAATATAGAGGCTACATATACATATATACTTTACAAGCCACCGTAAAGTGCATTGTTGAGGGTACATCCCGTTGTGCCACTCCTTAGTCCCTCATCCTCTTACATTCACTAATGGAGCGTGGGAAGAATGATAGCTTCAACACCTCTGTGCGCGCTCTAGTAAGTCTAATCACTTATTTTCGACCAATACGGGTAGATACGTTAGAGGCTGTATTACATTCCTGAACTAAGATTGGTTCATGAAAATCTATAAACAGGCTTGTCTTCAAGCGTGTGCCATTTCTGTTTTCCTGCATCTCTGACGCTCTTCATGAGTCAAACATACATTTGACCATTCTTGATGCCCTTCTATGTGTACGTTCAAGGACCATTGTTAATCCTATTTGGTTTGGATCTGACAGGTTTTAGAACACCCGAGGATAGGTCACATCAGCCTTTTCTTAAGCGATCTCCTTAAAACCCATAGCAGTTTCCTACAGTCCTACCAGTGAATGGAAGTCTGGCATTTGCTTTGCCTGCGACTGAGTCATTGTGGTCGTTCCTTTACATACTCGAGGATCATTGCGCCGATGTATTTGTATGAGTTGACGGATTCCAGTATGACCCACTGATATTGTAATTGTAGAATCCTACGTTTTCTACGTTTCGTGAAGTGCAGAATTTTACATTCCTGAGTATTAACGTAAGCTGCTCTTCCTTGCACGACTTTGAATGTTATCAAAATCTGATTGAATGGTTTTGTACATTTTTTTCAGACAATAAGTCATTATAAATAACCGCAGCATCTGGTAAAAGCCTGAGGTTACCGTTAATATTACCCGGGGCACAAAATAATTACCTAGTAGTAGAAACGTATTAACTCTGTCTCACAAGTTAAATTATGACTGACGATATTTACTAAAACTATTTGGTAACAGTAAAATAAAACATTTACTTTGACGTCCACTATGTAATCGTGTGAGATAACGGACTAGCACACGTCATTTATCGCGTAGATCACTCAAAAAATGGTGATGACCGCATTTCATTCACCGTCCGGAGGAAACGAATTTTACTGTCAATCACAGTGTGAAATACTAGTTCGTTTTTCCTTTCGTCTTCTGCTGTCCTTTCCTTAATGTTTTTTTTTTTTGGGTGGGGGTTTCCTATGTTAATACGTATGTTCTACACATTAATTAGGTCGTTTGCTTTCTTCAATGCAGTAAAAATGGAAAGTCGACTTTGAATTTTAGCATTAGCAACCGTTCCCCTCACTTCTGTTGTTATAAAGTCTTCTCTCACTTGAAAAAAAAATTTTAATAGCTAAGATCGCAAGAATTCTTCGTTATTTTTGGCAACTAATTTCGACAGCCCTTCCGTTCTTCATCTGGTCTTCAAAACTTTATTATATAACTGTACTGTGAGTTAGAACCTGACGCCATGTTTCCATATTTGCGGATAAAGTGTAGCACATTATACAAAGGTTTGTCAGACATAAAACATTTACAATTAAAAAGCACTCGTCGAAATGGTCATATCCGGTTTTAAAAGTTACAATATACAGTAGTTTCTCAACATGAGAAAATTCAGTCAATTCTCTCACTTCGCTGGCTGCGTCGACGACCTAACATCAATTACTATAATATATTATCTTATCGCACTGAATTTCTTAAAGTGAGTAACGTTTTTTGGTGTTCTACGATCATCATGCTGGCAGGAGAATCACTCGCCTTCTAAGAGCTTCATTTCAAATTTTTCCGGAATCATGATTGTTTTATTTAGCCTCACAAAGTCGAAGCCTGAACTTGATCTTCAATCACATTATAATGTTTTTCCGTACTTCACTTTTCTTTCCGTTTTCATAAAGAAGTTAAAATTCCTTGCCTGATACTTTTAGTTCTTTTGAGTCTAATTGTCTGACACAATTATCAGCTGCACAAACTGATTAACCTGCCACATGCTCATCAATCACTACGATATTTAATATTGATGTTTTTGTAATGAATATGTTACCATTCATCAGAATAAAGTTAGTTTGTGTGGTTTCAGCAAAAACAAGTGAAATGAAATACTATACCGCAATAAAGTAAAATATATTTTACTCAGGTGGTGACCAAAACCTTTTAAATTTTTGAAGAGAATTATATTTAAAAAGTGCCAAGAGCTGCTGATGAAATAAAAATTTACACACCAACAGTTTAGATCAACTGATCATCGTCACATGCCACAAAATTATGTACATCAGCTTGTTTGGTAACGTTCTTACCGCAGCGTCAAAAAAATTCATTAGTCAATCATAAAATGGATTAATACGTATTTATGAGCGAACAGTAAATTCACTAACGTGAGTTTTACTGATGAAATAGATAATGAATAGATATTAATTTCATCAAGAAATCTTAATTACTAATTTCTTCGACGTTAAATTTGTATTTCTTGGCTTTATGAGGTAGTATATGGTATGAATATGGGCAGTTTAAGAAGGAAGCGATAATATGCTAGAAAGAAGGAAGCGGCAGATGGGTACAGAGATGTGAAGGAGACCAAATTATCGTAGAATAAACATTTTGCTACAAAGACCATTTTTATATTGCCTAGCTCAAAACAATACTGGGTATTTATAAGATCCATGAAACATGTAAAAAAAATCGGTACAAACACTGACGGAAAAAATCGCAACACATAGGAGTTGTGCAACATAACCGAAAGTTTGTATGAGTGCTGCTACATATGAAAGATGATGAGTACTCAAACTTCGCCCCAGTCGCATAACAGTGGCGGTGGTAGTGCCACTATGAGAATACCTATCAGGGTTACGCCTTAACGGTCGTGAGCGTTAGTTAACTTTGAGATTGGGCGTGGGGAATTGATATTAGTCAAGAAGGCCTTCAAGGTGACAAAGTCGCCGTTATTAACACCTCGCTCAGTCTGAACGTGATCACGTAACAGGGCTCCGAGAAGGTGGCTGTTCCTTCTCCGATACTTCAGAAATGCTTACAGTGATTGCTTACAGTGTGATTCACGGGATTGTACAGTTGAAAGACGACCGGAGTCCTGGACAACCACGTGGCACTACCGAGGGGAAGACCATTCAGTTCGGCGTATGGGCCCGCATCTCGTGGTCGTGCGGTAGCGTTCTCGCTTCCCACGCCCGGGTTCCCGGGTTCGATTCCCGGCGGGGTCAGGGATTTTCTCTGCCACGTGATGGCTGGGTGTTGTGTGCTGTCCTTAGGTTAGTTAGGTTTAAGTAGTTCTAAGTTCTAGGGGACTGATGACCATAGATGTTAAGTCCCATAGTGCTCAGAGCCATTTGAACCATTTCGGCGTATGGCTCTGGCGCATCGTACTGCATCTCCAACAGCAATTTGACACAACAATGACGCAACGAATTGTTACAAATCCATCTCTCCAAGGAAAGCTCCGAGCCAGACGCGCTGTACCGTGCATTATACCGACCACAAACCAGTGCCATTTGCGACAGACGAGAGCACATTGGAGAGCAGGGTGGACGTCTGTTGTGCTCTCTGATGAAATATTCTTCTGCATCGGCACCAGTGATGACAGTGTGCTTGTTAGGAGGAGGCCAGTTGAGGACCTGCAAACAACCTGTCAGTGTGCTAGACGCACTGGACCTGCTCCTGGATTTATGTCTGGGGCGCGGTTTGACAGCAGGTACACTCTCATGGTTATCCCAAGCGCCCTAAATACAAATTTATAATGAATGTTGCGGGGGGCGTTTATCAGCAGGGTAACTGTCAGCCACGTGCCACTGTTATAATTCGGCGTGCTCTAGACAGTGTCGACAGGTTGCCTTGGCTTGCTCATCACCAGAGCTGCCTCCTCTCGATCACACATGGGACGATAACGCGATTGTCATCCACAACCAGCATTAACCACGCCTGTTTTGGCCGACCGAGTACACCCGCCATGGAACTCCACTCCACAAACGGACATCCGGCGCCTGTGCTACGCAATGAATGCACGACTGCATGCTTACATTCAGCATTCTGGCGGCTACGATGGTTACGCAGGCCAACTATGGAAAAACTCTTTTGCTGAAAATACCTTACTTTCATGTGTTTTAGGGTGGGAAATCCAAATATGATACTTAAAAACGTGTATCACCTACTATTTCTTCACACTGTACAGTTAAATTTATTAAATTAAGCGATTTTTTTTAAGAATTTAACAGCTTTTACATAGTTAAAATAATTTAAAAAGGAGGTGTAATGACTGTAGATGACGTTGGTAGCACTGCTGGAAAACATTATCTGGCAAAAAAGGTCGATCCTATTTTTGTGTTAACACATGGTGTTTTGTTTACCGTCAACCTAAGCTTACTTTCCCGTTTCCTGTACATGTGTTCAGTAAAATATCTAATCGTGGTTGTAAAAACTCTGCTGACAGTTTTTGTTATATTTTTGGTGAATTTGTGATTAAAAAAACACCAAAGAAACATTACAGACTTTGTGAAAAAGGTTTATCTATCATACTTTGGATCTAAACTTAGTGATCAAGATAAATCTTGGATGCCACATGAGGTATGTTATGTGTGTGTTGAATATCTGAGAAAATGGTCCAAAAAGGAGAAAAAAAACCTTTAGATTTGCTGTTCCTATGATATGGAGGGAGCCAAGAAATCATTCCAATGATTTGCTACTTTTTCAGTGTTGATATTACTGGTCATAATTCGACAAACAAGAAGGTAATAAGCTACCCTAACCTTCTGTCCTCCATCCGATCAGTAGGGTGTGGTGTAGATTTGCTGGTGCCTGAACCACCAGATGATTCCAACAGAAGTATTTTCTGATGTACAATCTGATTTGGATGAACCAGATGATGATGAATTCCATTGTAATACAGGAAGTCTAGAGCCCAAATTGTTTACTCAGTCCGAGCTTAACGATATGGTTAGGGATCTGGGCTTAACGAAAGACAAAGCTGAGTTGCTTGGCTTTAGATTAAAAGAAAAGAACATATTGGCAGTTGGAACCAGCATATAAATCTATAAAAAGAGACAACAACGTTTTTCCGAGTTTTTTAAACAAGAAGGTGATTTAGTGTACTGCTCAGACATTCACAGTCTGATGAATGAGTTTGGTATTTAATACAAGAAAGAAGACTGAAGGCTGTTTATTGATTCATCCAAAACTAGTGACGAAAAAACGCTGCCAAGGCCGCTGGAACACCAACATGATGGGGGACCACTGTTGATCACTTCACCGAGAAGTTCAGCGAGCACCTCATCGTAGAAAAAAAGGTACACAAGAAGCTCTAAAGAAAACGGAGAAAGAGAATACAAACCAAATCCAGCTGACAAGTGAAACCTCTATTAACACATATCGTTGTTTTAAGTAGCTTACTATAAATACAAACCATGCTTATGTTGTAACAAAGCATTTCATGAATTTCCCCGTATAGCATAGGAATTTTATACTATATAATAAAAAGAATATTACACGAAAACTATGGGTGATACAAAAAAACTAAGGGTACATTTGGATTCAGTTCAAAATCAAGGTTAAAAAAGTTTCTCAAAAAACATTTTTCGTTGACCTGTGCCCAGCATTTCACTTTTGCGATGGCTTATCTCGGGCATACATTAACCTATGATCGTGCAATGTTAGCCACTTACATATGTTACCTAGAATAATGTATTCCCGAAATTTCATTACTCTACATTAATTACTTTTTAGTGGTGTGTGTTTTTCTCTCGTCAGTGGATAAATAGCTAAAGAGAACGTAATAAAAGTGAAAGTATGTAAAAGCCTAACTCTCATAGTTTCTTTTAATTATATTGTTTATAAGACGTTTACACGGTACACATGTATTTGGCAGTCCAATTCTGCCCACAGCAGACCCGACATATCAGGAGGTGCGGTAAGAACAGCTGCTTCGATGCGGTACCATAAACTTCGAGGTTCTGTAGTAGAGATCGAGCCCTAAATGCTATCGTTGGTATAGCCCAGATGAAAAAAACTGCCTGACGTCAAGGCTGGTGCCATGGTGGCCAGTTCTGACACGTCCAGTCGGCCAGAACAGTTAGCATCGTAGGGACAACCATCCTCATCGAACTTCTTGTAGCACATTCTATGCTGCTGTGAACTGGTGGTCTCCTTTGAAACTAGCCACAGGATGTTCTTATCACACAAACTATAGACTGGTAAATGGTAAATTCTAGCACAGAAATTGCATTCTCTGCGTGGTTCACCGATATTTCGAGTAACTACGGTCGGTGACACCAATGGCACCAATTTAGTTGTCGGAACGCTCCCGCCTCCCTTCTCCCAACATAATAATCACGTTTCACTTTTTGAAAACTTATGATGAAACTTACAATGAGAAATCATTACTTACAAAATACTGTCCTGAAATTCGTGTTTCTAAAAGGTAATTTCTTATATTACAAACAATAAAACTACAATATTTAGTATAAACAACAGCTGCTACCGTCTGCCGCCGTAGCAGTGTCACTTTGCTCCCCAATTCTGCTAGACAGATATCAGCACAAGACGCTGGTCTTAATGACTATGACGTCATGTTGACAACTGCTGCCAGCTGCAGCTTGAAAACAGTTGCACTGTAGGTGCTCGGTAAACGTGCGTCCAGTATTAACTAACAAAGCATTTAGCGATGAAGGACCGTGAAGCAATGCCTCGCCCATCGGGGTCTCATACAATACAGACTTCCCTATGAGTTAGGAAAAACAAAACACGATATGAGATGAGGCACGGAGGTAGATGTTTAGTAAACGCCTTAAATGTCCAGAATGAGATTTTCACTCTGCAGCGGAGTGTGCACTGATATGAAACTTCCTGGCAGAATAAAAATGTGTGCCGTACCGAGACTCGAACTCGGGACCTTTGCCTTTCGCGGGCAAGTGCTGTACCGTAGGTTCGCAGGAGAGCTTCTGTTAAGTCTGGAAAGTAGGAGACGAGGTACTGGCAGAAGTAAAACTGTGAGGACGGGGCGTGAGTCGTGCTCGGGTAGCCGGGTAGCTCAGTTGGTAGAGCATTGGCCCGCGAAAAGCAAAGGTCCCGAGTTCGAGTCTCGGTTCGGCACACAGTTTTCATCTGCCAGGAAGTGCCTTAAATGTCGTTTGTCTTCCACATGTTGACACACACACACACACACACACACACACACACACACACACACACAGCCCCTGCCCATCGCACCACGTTGGTAGCCCGCTGCCACGTTCAACGGTGCCGGCGCAGCGGCAAATTACAGCTACGTTGCGATGTAAGACACGTGTACTATTTTAAATCTTCAGTTCCAAGTTGTGCCAGTGAGCTAAAAATACATTCTCTGGCAGATGCCGGAGTGCCGTTACGGCGCATTTCGGCTGAAATTAAGCCCCGGATGGTACCCCTTTCGGCGGTTTTCCAAAGTAGCTCGCCAGCACTAGGTTAAAAAAATTTTAAAAAATAAAGAAGAAGTTTTGAGAGAATATCTTTCCCGTAGTGAATCATTTGTTAGGTTACGTTTAGCCATTTACCTACACTGTTTAAGTCGTTTCATGGAATTTAGAATTATTTGTATCGTGCTGTATTCACGTTACAGACAATTAACATATAGACTTACGAACTTATTTTTCAAATTTAGTTGTTTATTTACCCTAACTTCGTCAACTGTTCAGTGTGCCATGCTTAAGGTTATAATTCTTACCGCGGGAAAAATTTCTTGGTTGATTCTCCTCTTAATCTATATCCCTAATGTGCGTCACTTTCTCACAAAAATAGCTCGACTCCTATGCAGCCAGAGTTAATTTTACTGCATAATGACAGTAATTTTCATGAGTCTCACATAAAAGTGAGACAATAAACCAATTTTGAGCAGATCATTGACGTAAACAGACAATACTCTGTTTACATTAACTGAGAATCAGACACAGTGCATACCCAAGATACAGAACGGGTTGGAAACACAATGGGCACGCAGAGAATACAGGCCTCTGCAGCGCCCAGCCTTCAGCTGCGGCAACTGATTTACCGGCGGGCCTACCGCGGCGCCCCTGGCGGCAGCTAGGTGAACGCCTAATGAGGGCCGCGACGCGCAGCTAACCTCTCCTGTCCTCCCGTTTGTTTGCTCTGGGGATGGGCTGTAAAGGAGATGTTATCTGAGCTCTGTCTGCTCGTTAATTTGATAAAATTTTACACCAGAAACCACAGCGAGGTAGTAAAGATAATGAATTTGAAGATTTATGGAAACGACCTCCGTGCCCTTGTGGCCGCAACCATCCTTCTCAGAAACGAAGGCTCTCGGTGGAGCTAGCATCCTCAAGGACACACGGAAATAAATAAATGTGTCTTTCAGTGTTCAGGATTACGCATCAGTGATGAATTTACAAATGGAATAATGCTGCTAATACCGCTAAAGAACGATGCGATCGTATTGACAGTGCTACATCAGAGCATTTTTGCTTATTTTGGACAGCAATTAGTATCCCTTCGATGTTAATTTTACAACGGAGCTTGTAAGCTTTAATAACATTCACAAATACTAAATCGAAACAATACTTCAAAACATCTAAATTTAGAAAAAAAAGCATAAAAAAATATTTTTCACATGTTTTTGACGAAGTAGAGATGTTGTTCCCTGCAACCAACGGTGGTGAACTGAAGTTTTCATGATAGATTATCGTCGTATTAAGACTTGGCTCGGTAGTAATAAGAAACATTATATAGTATTTCATGTCCCCGCTTTCGACGCATTTAATCTAATGTGCCGTTAATGAAATCCTGTAGATTTTTACAGTCCTGGTTTTACACCTTGAGATCGATTAGCTTGACTTATTTATCTGTGTCGCTGTTTCACTTCAGAGGCTATAAATTATAAGAATATAACGCATTTCAGACAAGTTTAATAATTCTATGATAACTGCTCAAGCGAGTGGATGTTTCCATTTCTCAGAACCACAAGTACTAACTCCCAAAACTAGTTAATAAACGATCTGTGTGACACTTTTGTGTGTCGACTTTTTCGTCCAGATTCGTCAGTTCAAACTTACGTCATTATAAAAGACTTAGTCGACTGTCAAGGATAAAACATTTCACGCTGCATCGTAACATAGAATATTTAAGACAAGCGATAGGTATAAAATCTGATGAGGTGAGGTGGACATTGGTTGTTCGCGTATTTATAATGTTTTGAAGTAACGCAGACAATAAAATGGCTCATAAACAATTTTTTTTATAAACTCTATCGAGAATTGCAAGGTACAGCGATAAAGCCGCATTGGGAAAAAAATTTGTCAAATTTCACTTTCGATTATAGCTGTGTGTTATTCATTTTTTATGATAATGAAGAATACTTACTATCGGCTCATGATAACAGGAATAAGCGGCGAAGAAGAAAATTTCTTATCCTGCGCGTGAAAGTTTGTCTCTGATGGTCAGGAAAGAACTTATATTCCTGCGCTCTTTGGATGTAAGAGTAGGTGGAATTCAGAGAGTGTAAAATTTCCTGAATATACTGGCCGTTACGCGTGCCCCTTTCAATTAATAATAAAAGTGTACCGCCTACATAAAAAGTGAAGCACCCGGAAGACGTGGTCTGACGTCAATGTAACTTCGTACTTATGTACACCATCGGCAAGTATGTAAATGACTAGAGATATGGTTCCTGGAAAGGTGGAACGCCGCCACAGTCCGTTACTGTTGTTCGTGTTAAGAGTCGTTACACCGTCTCGTAAGGTATACAGGGTGATTTTTTCCACCTTGTGCAAGCTCCAGGGATTGACTGATGAGAGGATACGCGGCAAAAAAGGTCTAATGAACTTACGTCCAGAAATTCATGGTTTCCGTGCTAGAGACCATTTATCTAAGCACACATTGACAAAGAGACTGCGGTCTAACACGTGCTGTACCATGCAGGCACGCTTACAGTGTCTGCTGAAAATGGTTTCCATGTGCCTCAACTCAAGCGTATACGAGCCGAATCATCTTCTGTCTCACACGTTCACATCGATCAGGCTGCATCCGAACTGTGTCAAAGGCAGTATGGATACGCTGCTCCTGTGTCTTGTAGTGTAACGACGTAAGTTTTCTATAAACTATTTTCTTTTGACATATGACCATGTGTAGACTTCGTCACCTACGTCAGTTACAACCCACTTCAAAATTATTTATATTCTTTCCAAATTGTATCAGAATGGTTCTTGAACGAAACAGTAAAACATCATTTGAGTCGTATGCGTAGAATTACGTCACTCAGTCCAATTGGTTTGCGCAAACTTTTTAAATTTAGATGTAATTTGTTTCTCCTCAGAAATTATATTGATGCACGTTATCTGATTTAATAAATATTAGAACCACATTGAATAAACTTTCGAGATTCAAACTCGCGATGAACGTTGTCAAAAATTAGTAATCTTGTCAAATATATTATTAATTCATTCATATAATTCCTCATAAATAAATTCTCGGAACACGTATTTCAACTTTAGTAGTATCCACTAATTTACTATCTTCCTACATATAGACGTTAACCTGAGCCTTGACAAGACAGAACGGAACATTTTCAACAAGATTAAACTTTCTATGACGTCATTGTTGTACAAACATTACAAATTCTTATTTTTTTCATTTTTTAGAAGCACGACGCACAAACTCGGTTTCAGGATCTTCTGTTGCTCTTTGGCTGTCGACCCGCGACGTATAGTGGCCAGCAATTTTCTCTCTGGTCCCGGCAGCCAAGATGCTGTCTCCGTTCGTTGCGCCGCCCTCTCCGTACATGGAACATAAAAAATAAATACAAAAACTTTAGACAATTCACAACCATTACAAATATTACAAAAATACACAAACAAAACTAAAATAAACTTATATTTACCTGCGAACTGGGCTGACACTGGTGGATGGGGGACGCTTCAATTTCACGTTCCACTGGAGAGTTCTCTGCATACAGAAAACCATTGAGATGGCCCCATAACCAGAAATGGCACAGGTTGAGATCCGGTGAACGAGTAGGCCATGCAACTGGGCCCCGTCGTCCGATCCGTCCACCAGACAAGACAAGATTGATATACATCCAAACGTTAACGGCGATGTGAGCTGAAGCACCATCATGTAGCGGCCACATAACTATTAGAATAATCACGTGCGAGGAACAGTGCCAACCGTAGCTGGGTGGTGCAGCGCGTATTAGACCACAGTCACTGTAAAAATGTATGATTGAATAAATGGTCTCTAGCGTGTAAACTATGAATTTCCGGAAATAAGTTCATTAGACCTTTTTTGTTTCGTATCCTCTCATAGATCAGTCCCTAGAGTTTGTACACGGTGGAAAAAATCACCCCGTATAAGGGGTGCCAACGACGTCAAGATGTTGAGTGATCGCTATGAAGGACGAGGAGATGCTACGTAATCATATGAGGCAGCATTATCAGTAACTGACACAGTTTGAAAGGAACCTCATTGTGGGTCTCGATCTGACCGGCTGAACAGATAGTGCCATGTGCAAATCTGTTGGGCATTCGCATGTGACAGTGGTCCTATGTTGGTTTGCCTTGTAACGTGAGAGCAGGCGTACTCGTCGTCACTGTTCTGGTCGACAACCACAAGGAGGATCGCTTTATTTTGCGGCAAGCCCATCATAATCCCTTCACATTTGTGCCTGCCAACCGTGAACCAGTAATGCACGCCCTACAACGTTCTGACGTTCTGTGTTATCCCTTACCACTCGTCTTAGTGTAGCAGCAGCCGTACTAGGGGATTACGGTCCCGTTTGTAGGCTGACTGTAACGGGGTAAAGCCGGCCGGTGTGGCCGTGCGGTTCTGGGCGCTACAGTCTGGAGCAGAGCGACCGCTACGGTCGCAGGTTCGAATCCTGCCTCGGGCATGGATGTGTGTGATGTACTTAGGTTAGTTACATTTAATTAGTTCTACGTTCTAGGCAACTGATGACCTCAGAAGGTAAGTCGCATAGTGCTCAGAGCCATTTGAACCATTTGTAACGGGGTAAAACAAACTGCTGTGTTTGGAGCGGTGCGGTGACTGGGAAGTATGGACAGCTGATGAATGGTGTCGCAGTGTGTTCAGCGATGAGAAGCGGTTCTGCACCATCCTGGATGGCCAATGTCGGCGAGTATGGCGGCGACCTTGGAAGAGGTTCCATTCTTCCAGCGTTTTGGAAAGGAACAGCGATGTTAAACCTGGCGTTATGGTGTGGGAAGCCCTCGTGTATGACTTTAGACCTCTATTGTTTGAGGGAACTCTGACGGCGTCATGGAAATCCTGAATACTTATATGTGGTACTCCTGCGTTAACTCTCATTTTGCAGGACAACCCTCATCCACAAATGGCACGTGTCTATCTGTGTGATACTGAGGTATTCCCTCGGCCAGCAAGATCCCCATATCTGTCCCCAATAGAAGGTCTGTGACCAACTAGAGCGCCAACTCTGCGACAGGGTCAGTATCCAGGACATCAAGGACCAGCTGTAAGACTTAAAGGCCAGCTTGCCTCAGGAAAGGATACAACGTCTTTATGATGCTCCTCCCAGCCGAATCAGTGCACGCATCGATGCCAGATGGGGTGCAAAGTCATACTGATAAGTAGACTCATACTGTGAAGTTCTTTGCGCATTTGACTCGACCGTATAATTACCAAAATAATACGCCATGGCCTCTCAAAACGTAAAGTTTCATTTCGTTTTATCCTTCCCCTTCTGGATGATTCACTTTTTTGTGAGAGACTGGATTCTTCAACACTGATGGAATGAATATTTACGAATATTTGTAAAAGACATTTTCGTACCTCTCTGCCGCTTCAGTTCACGGTTAAACCTCAAGCTTTCTATGAGTGCCGCCATTATGTTCGTCAGGAGCAACTGATGGTCATTTGCTCCTGACGAAGAAGATAGAGGTAACCGTCGAAAACTCAAGGTTTTGCCCTGAACTGACGCGGCAAGAAGTCACATAAATTTTTCAGCAACAGTGCCACCGCAAAAAATTTCTTTCTTATGAGCAAATACTGCCTAACAGCAGCGAAACTTTGTGCTTCATTTTTACATAAAAGACAATAAAAACAATATGGTCTACATAGTTAGACGATTTCATAAACCGAAGGCCGATTCCCGACGTTCACCGGACGATCACATTCGATGATGATGATGATGATGTTTGGTTTGTGGGGCCCTCAACTGAGCGGTCATCAGCGCCAGTACAAAGCCCCAATTTTTTTTCTTTGTCCAATTTTTTATCACAGTACAATCTAGTTACTGTCACAAACGATGAGGGTGATGAGGACAACACAAACACCTAGTCCCGGTACAGAGAAAATCCCCAAATATCACATTCGATGAGTTATCTTGGAGTTATACTCGCCTCTGTTCTCTTGAAGCGCCAAAACACTAGATATGGAGATGGACAGCAGTTCGTCGTATCAGGGAGCTCTGCCCACTTCTGCTGTCCCACCAAAGTGGTAATCCGTACGTGTATTGCGCTGCCCCGTTGTGTACTTCAGCACCCCACCATCCTGTGGGCAAATGCGACTGGTAGCTCGTCGGAACATACTGTAGATCGTACGGAACTGTATCCTACGTCTGGCACACAATATTCCAAGTAAGTTCCCCATCAGATGGAGTGCTAAACCTCATAGGAGAAGTTACTTTAGTCCTCGAACAAACATATTCATGCACCAGTTAGGAACATACATGGCCAAATATGCTGAGTAGCTAAATAGCTATTACAGCTGAAAGATACTGAAGAAGTAACTGAATAAATGTAATTTGAAAAAATCTCATTCATACAGGATGACCCAGGAAAAATGGTCAATATTCAGGCATATGACAAGAACGATCATTCGGTGCAAAAATCGAGTAATCACTGGTTCTATACTGCATACTTTAAAATCTTCTGGCACTCTTTTATCTTCGATGTTGTGAAAAAAATTTCTTCTACTACTTGCTCTTTGGTTTCCTTATATTTGGTGGACGTAGTAAGGACCAAAAAGAGAAAATATATTCAGTAAATATGTGTCCTAAAATGCATACCCTAATAGGCATGAACACTTGTTCAGTAGCAGAGATGTGTTACATAGTAGCTCAACACATGCTCATATCGGGAGACTGAGGACAGGCAAAAGTTAGTAGAGATTCGTGCTGCTGTAAAGAGAGCGATGCGCGAAGCATTCAACCATTACCACCGTCATACCTTAGCAAAAGATCTTACTGAAAACCCAAGGAAATTCTGGTCTTACGTAAAATCGGTAAGCGGGTCGAAGGCTTCCATCCAATCACTCACTGATCAGTCTGGCCTGGCAACGGAAGGCAGCAAAACGAAAGCTGAAATTTTAAATTTAGCATTTGAGAAATCTTTCACGCAGGAGGATCGTACAAACATACCGCCGTTTGAGTCTCGTACATATTCCCGTATGGAGGACATAGTGATGGACATCCCTGGGGTTGTGAAGCTGCTGAATGGGTTGAAAATAAATAAATCGCCAGGTCCTGATGGGATTCCAATTCGGTTTTACAGAGAGTACTCTACTGCTTTGGGCCCTTACTTAGCTTGCATTTATTGCGAATCTCATGCCCAACGTAAAGCAACGAGCGACTGGAAAAAAGCGCAGGTGACGTCTGTATATAAAAAGGGTAGAAGAACGGGTCCTCAAAATTACAGACCAATATCCTTAACATCGGTTTGCTGCAGGATTCTCGAACATATTCTCAGTTCGAATATAATGAATTTCCTTGAGACAGTGAAGTTGCTGTCCATGCACCAGCACGGCTTTAGAAAACATCGCTCCTGCGAAACGCAACTCACCCTTTTTTCACATGATATCTTGCGAACCATGGATGAAGGGTATCAGACGGACGCCATATTCCTTGACATCCGGAAAGCGTTTGACTCGGTGCCCCACTGCAGACTCCTAACTAAGGTACGAGTAAATGGAATTGGTTCCCAAATATGTGAGTGGCTCGAAGACTTCTTAAGTAATAGAACCCATTACGTTGTCCTCGATGGTGAGTGTTCATCGGAGGTGAGGGTATCATCTGGAGTGCCCCAGGGAAGTGTCCGCTGTTGTTTTCTATCTACATAAATGATCTTTTGGATAGGATGGATAGCAATGTGCGGCTGTTTGCTGATGATGCTGTGGTGTACGGGAAGGTGTCGTCGTTAAGTGACTGTAGGAGGATACAAGATGACTTGGACAGGTTTTGTGATTGATGTAAAGAATGGCAGCTAACTCTAAATATAGATAAATGTAAATTAATGAAGATGAATATGGGAAAATAATCCTGTAATGTTTGAATACTCCATTAGTAGTGTAGCGCTTGACACAGTCACGTCGATTAAATATTTGGGCGTAACATTGCAGAGCAATATGAAGTGGGACAACCATGTAATGGCAGTTGTGGGGAAGGTGGATAGTCGTCTTCGGTTTATTGGTAGAATTTTGAGAAGATGCGATTCATTTGTAAAGGAGACCGCTTATAAAACACTAAAACGACCTATTCTTGAGTACTGTCGAGCGTTTGGGATCCCTATCAGGTCGGATTGAGGGAGGACATAGAAGCAATTCAGAGGCGGGCTGCTAGATTTGTTACTGGTAGGTTTGATCATGACGCGAGTGTTACGGAAATGCTCTCTAGAGGAAAGGAGGAGTTCTTTTCGTGAATCGCTACTGAGGAAATTTAGAGAACCAGCATTTGAGGTTGACTGCAGTACAATTTTACTGCCGCCAACTTACATTTCGCGGAAAGACCACAAAGATAAGATAAGAGAGATTAGGGTTCGTACAGAGATATATAGGCAGTCATTTTCCCTCGTTCTGTTTGGGAGTGGAACAGGGAGAGAAGATGCTAGTTGTGGTCGAGGTACCCTCCGCCACGCACCGTATGGTGGATTGTGGAGTATGTATGTAGATGTAGATGTACCCGAATATTCACAACTCCTCCTGGGATAACCTGTATACGTAAAGTGTTTCAAGATTTCTATCACTGGCTTCTAGAGGTTGCAAAGGATTAACAAGACAAATTTTAGATGAGGAACGCGTATGTATCGCTTAGATATCGAGGGCGTGCTGAAGACTAATGCATCCCAATTTTGTATCTGCAAAACTTTTAAGATCTTAAAAATGAAATACATCTTATTAACATTCTACATCTTTATTTTTCATGTCTACAAATTTATTTCCCAACATAGTTATCCCGGACCAGAGACAGAGACCAGTGACCAGATTTTTCATACGGTCACTGTAGAATGTTAGACTTTTGGATGGAGCCACAACCTCACTTCTGCTTGCATTTCTTCACCACTATCAAAGCGAACTCCTCGAAGGTGTTCTTTAAGTTTTGGAAACATGGAAATAGGATGGGGCCAAGTCGATACTGTATGGAGGATGATCGATGAGAGAGAACCCAAGGCGTCTGATTGTTGCACATATCGCAACGTTCGTGTACTTTCAGGTATTGTCATGCTGAAGTGGAGGGTGCCCCAAATGTAGAAGAGCTCTTCGAATTCGAAACTCGATTACGGGACACTGTTTCTCAAGCAACGACTTAGTTACGTTACACACCGCCACATTAGTGCTACGATTCGGCGCCCTCTGGAGATAGAGAGCTGAAAGTATGTAGAAATGAAGAATAACGAAGCAGAATGTTAATAACATATGTTTCATATAAAAAGCTTTAAGATTTTCACACGAAATATTCTGAAGTATTACTTTTCACCACGCCCTCGTTAAATAAGTTTGAAGATCGGATCAATTTCAGATCTCGCACATAAACTGAGAAGAGTTCGCCGTTGTCAGTCCTTGTTGTAATTGCGATATAATCCACCATTTCCGCCCGAATACAACCACGGCTTCGAGGAGATGATGCGTTCGCAGCGAGGAGAACTGATCGTGGTGCTCCGCGGCCTCGCCACCCTCTCCACTTTCCACAGGACGTCCTTCGTCTCCTGGAAGAATATCTGACGCTAAATACTCCATGACCCATGCCATGGGCTCATGTGCTCTACACAGGTCAAGGCATATTATCTCCGCTCTGCGCATACCGTGAAGTGGATGATTTGAAAATGACCTGATCTTATTTTACATCCAAATGGTAAATTCTCAGCCATGGGTTCCTTACCTAAAATTTATCTACTAAAGCTCTTCTACAACCCGTAGAAGCTTCCAACAAGAGTTTTGAAACTCGCTATACATAGAGCGAGGCACCTAATGCTTGACCTGTTAAAGATACTTGTGGTCTGTTTTTACCTAGACGAACAGCTAATGAAATGATCGCATAGCGTTACTAGCTGGAAGACCCCATCTAGGGTTTTTCGGCCGCCTACTGCGAATGTTTCTATTTGACACCACTTGGACTACTTGTGCATCGGTGAAGATGAGCTGAAATGGTGAGGGCGCCACAATCAACGAGACCCTGAGTTAAGAAAATCTCCGACTCGGTCGTAAATCAAACTCGCGACTTGGCGATCTAGAGGTATGCAAGGTGAAAGCTAACCGCTAGACCACGAGCTGCGAAAAAAACAGACCTAGGAGCTATAAAACAAACCGCAGTGAATTCTCACAAATTAGTTAATAAACGAGATATGGAAGTCAACTCACCCTTTTTCATCGAGATATGCTTTTTTGCTGCCAGGACAGCAGATGTCGATATAGAACTTCATTGTTATAACTCTTTCGTAAATCTAACAAAAAATCAAGGGATACAAATACACTGAACAGAGAAATTTTCGATTTGCTGTTGCTGCCGTTGAATGGCGCGTCAGCCGGAAGTTTTACAACACTCTTCAAATAAACTTGCGCCACTGGATTAATACGCATTTGCCATACAATGAATTATGGGAGGTCGCGGCTACCAATAATTTATTGACATGTTTTGATATAATATCATCAGACATAGCTGTGGTAGGAACAAGGAAATACAGAGTGTGAAAGCCATGGAGGAAACCATCAGGCGTAGTATTCGATAAAAAAATACGCAGATTAACTAAAGGACAGATAGAAAAGTAAATGTAACTAATTATACACACTTCATGCGGAACACTGGTTGTTGAAAGTGTAAAACATAGATGACTTATTAAAGAAACGTAAATTAAAACAAATTGCTATGTATAAAGGTAGAAATATTATTAAATAGTAATAAACAGTTCCAATAAAGACATCAATTGTTACGTTCTTGCATAAACATTTAAAATATGGGCATTGGTAACTTTTCTTTGACCCAAGGAAATACAGTAATAAAACGGAAATCATATATGCATACATCATAAAAGCTCGTGATACGTCGTACTTTAAAATGTAAAATGACAGTATAAATTGATAACATAGTTTACTAAAAAGTTACAAACAAACTGTGATAAAAAGATAAATACGAAGCCTATGGTAAGCCCAATTGCCGGCGACTGTGGCCAAGCGGTTCTAGGCGCTTCAATCCGGAACCACGATGCTGCTACGGTCGCGGGTTCGAATCCTGCCTCGGGCATGGATGTGTGTGATGTCCTTGGGTTAGCTAGGTTTAAGTAGTTCTAAGTCTAGGTGACTGATGACGTCAGATGTTAAGTCCCATAGTGCTTAGAGCCATTTGGACCATTTTGAAAGGCCAATATACAGGAGGTACCGTGTATCAAGGGCACGTATCTTCAGTCAAAATTACCTTTTCATAAAATGTCGTGCATATCCTGTCATCCGTAAAATCAGGGAAAACATAAAATAAACTTAACTCGGTAGTAGCAATCGCGCTTTTATAAGATAGTGTCAAAGTATAAACTAAAATTTTGTGAACCTCGCAGAAGTAAAAACCGAAATACCGAAGGAACAAAGTTTACATGAAAAGAAAACTAAAGGCCATTATTAACATGCCGTCCTAATGTCAGTCGACAGAGGATCATAAGAGCATGTAGTGCCAAACCGTGACAAGGAATCTCCAATTACCATAACTTGCAACCCTCTGCAACGGCAATATAACATAATGTTTAGGGTCAATTCAAATTGACGATACCTAAGTCATTATAGAAAGAAAGGTAGAGGGGGAGAAAAGGAGGGAGGGGAAGAACGGAGAGTAAAATAAGCTGCGTAAAACAATTAATTCTAAAAGTCTTCATAACCGGTGACATATATCATACAGCGCACCCGAAAGGCGGGGAGTAAGAGAATTCATACGAGAAACAATAATACTAAAGTCATGGAGTGTGAGACATCAATCACTCAGCACATCCTATACCAAAACGGTGATTTGTCTTTGAAGCGTCAAAAGCAAATAACATTGACCGATTGGAAATTAGGAGACCATATTGACAGAATTCATGATTGCAGCTTAATGTGTATAATAAATAACAGATATCAGCATTTTACTTTTTATTTTCTCCCTCCCCCCATGAACCAAGGATCTTGCCGTTGGTGGGAGGGCTTGCGTGCCTCAGCGATACAGATAGCCGTACCGTAGCTGCAACCACAACGGAGGGGTATCTGTTGAGAGACCAGACAAACGTGTGGTTCATGAAGAGGGGCAGCATCCTTTTCAGTAGTTGAAGGGGCTACAGTCTGGATGATTGAATGATCTGACCTTGTAACACTAACCAAAAGTGCCTTGCTGTGCTGGTACTGCGAACGTCTGAAACCAAGGGGAAATTACAGTCGTAATTTTTCCCGAGGGCATGCAGCTTTTCTGTATAGTTAAATGATGATGGCGTCCTCTTAAGTAAAATATTCTGGAGGTAAAATAGTTCCCCATTCTGATCTTCGGGCGGGGACTACACAGGAGGACGTTGTTATCAGGAGAAAGAAAACTGGCGTTCTACGGATCGGAGCGCGGAATGTCAGATCCCTTAATCGGGCAGGTAAGTTAGAAAATCTAAAGAGGGAAATGGGTAGGTTAAAGTTAGATATAGCGAGAATTAGTGAAGTTCGGTGGCAGGGGGACCAACACTTCTGTTCAGGTGACTACAGGGTTATAAATACAAAATTAAATAGGGGTAATGCAGGAGTAGGTTTAATAAAGAATAGGAAATAGGAATGCAGGTAAGCTACTACCAACAGCGTAGTGAACGCACTATTGTGGCTAAGATAGATACGAAGCCTACGCCTGCCACAGTAGTACAAGTTTATATACCAACTAGCTCCGCAGATGACGAAGGATTGATGAAATGTATGACGAGATAAAAGAAATTATTCAGATGGTGAAGGGAGACGAAAATTTAATAGTCATAGATAACTGGAACTCGACAGTAGGAAAAGGAAGAGAAGGAAACGTAGTAGGTGAATATGGTATGGGAGTAAGGAATGAAAGAGGAGGCCGCCTGGTAGAATTTTGCCCAGAGCATAACTTAATCATAGCTAACACTTGGTTCAAGAATCAGAAAAGAAGGTTGAATGCATGAAAGAAGCCTGGAGTTACTGGAAGGTCACAGATAGATTACATAATGGTAAGACAGAGATTCAGGAACCAGGTTCTAAATTGTAAGACATTTCCAGGGGCAGATATGGACTCTGACCACAATCTATTGGTTATGAACTGTAGATTAAAACTGAAGAAACTACAAAAAGGTGGGAATTTGAGGAGATGGGACCTGGATGAAACAACCAGAGGTTGTACAGAGCTTCAGGGAGAGCATTAGGGAACGATTAACAAGAATGGGGGAACGAAATACGGTAGAAGAAGACTGCGTACCTTTGAGAGATGAAGTAGTGAAGGTATCAGAGGATGAAGTTGGTAAAAAGACGAGGGTAACAGAAGAGGTATTGAATTTAATAGATGAAAGGAGAAAATATAAAAATGCAGTAAATGAATAAGGCAAAAAGGAATACAAACGTCTCCAAAATAAGATCGACAGTAAGTGCTAAATGGCTAAGCAGGATGTAGAGGCGCATACCACTAGGGTTAAGATAGATACGGCCTACAGGAAAATTAAAGACCCCTTTGGAGAAAAGAGAACCACTTGTATGAATATCAAGAGCTCAGATGGAAACCCAGTTCTAAACAAAGAAGGGAAATCAGGAGTATATAGAGGGTCTATACAAGGGCGATGTTCTTGAGGACAATATTATAGAAATGAAAGAGAATATAGATGAAGATGAAATAGGAAATATGATACTGCGTGACAAGTTTGAAATAGCACTGAAAGACCCAAGTCGAAACAAGGCTCCGGGAGTAGACAGCATTCCATTAGCCTTGGGAGAGCCAGGCCTAACAAAACTCTACCACCTAGTGAGCAAGATGTATGAGACAGGCGAAATACCCTGAGACTTCAAGAAGAGTGTAAGAATTCCAATCCCAAAGAAGGCAGGTGTTGACACATGTGAAAATTACCGAACTACAGTTTAATAAGCCACGGCTGCAAAATACTAACACGAATTCCTCACAAACTAATGGAAAAACTGGTAGAAGCCGACCTCGGGGAAGATCAGTTTGGATTCCGTAGAAATGTTGGAACACGTGAGGCAATACTGACCATACGACTTATCTTAGAAGAAAGTTTAAGGAAAGGCAAACCTACGTTTCTAGCATTTGTAGACTTAGAGAAAGCTTTTGACAATATTAACTGGAATACTCTCTTTCAATTTCTGAAGGTGTCAGGGGTAAAATATAGGGAGCGAAAGACTAGTTACAATTTGTACAGAAACCAGATGGCAGTTATAAGAGTCGAGGGGCATGAAACGGAGGCAGCGGTTGGGAAGGGAGTGAGACAGGGTTGTAGCCTCTCCCCGATGTTATTCAATCTGTATATTGAGCAAGCAGTAAAGGAAACAAAAGAAATATTTGGAGTAGGAATTAAAATACATGAAGAAGAAATAAAAACTTTGAAGTTCGCCGGTGACATTGAAATTCTGTCAGAGACAGCAAAAGACCTGCTGTGGTGTACCGAGAGGTTGTAACAATGGAAAATTGTACTGAAATGCAGGAGGATCTGCAGCGAATTGACGCATGGTGCAGGGAATGGCAATTGAATCTCAATGTAGACAAGTGTAATGTGCTGCGAATATACAGAAAGATAGATCCTTTATCATTTAGCTACAAAATAGCAGGTCAGCAACTGGAAGCAGTTAATACCATAAATTATCTGGGAGTACGCATTAGGAGTGATTTAAAATGGAATGATCATATAATGTTGATCGTCGGTAAAGCAGATGACAGACTGAGATTCATTTGAAGAATCCTAAGGAAATGCAATCCGAAAACAAAGGAAGTAGGTTACAGTACGCATGTTCGCCCACTGCTTGAATACTGCTCAGCAGTGTGGGATCCGCACCAGATAGGGTTGATAGAAGAGATAGAGAAGATCCAACGGAGAGCAGCGCGCTTCGTTACAGGATCATTTAGTAATCGCGAAAGCGTTACGGAGATGATAGATAAACTCCAATGGAAGACTCTGCAGGAGAGACGCTCAGTAGCTCGGTACGGGCTTTTGCTGAAGTTTCGAGAACATACCTTCACCGAAGAGTCAAGCAGTATATTACTCCCTCCTACGTATATCTCGCGAAGAGACCATGAGGATAAAATCAGAGAGATTAGAGCCGACACAGAGGCATACAGACAATCCTTCTTTCCACGAACAATACGAGACTGGAATAGAAGGGAGAACCGATAGAGGTACTGAAGGTACCCTCCGCCACACACCGTCAGGTGGCTTGCGGAGTATGGATGTAGATGTAGATGTAGAATAGCTGAACGGAATGGGCAGTGTCTTGAAAGGAGGATATAAGATGAACATCAACAAAAGCAAAACGAGGATAATGGAATGTAGTCGAATTAAATCAGGTGATGCTGCGGGAATTAGATTAGGAAATGAGACGCTTAAAGTAGTAAAGGAGTTTTGCTATTTGGGGAGCAAAATCACTGATGAGGGTCGAAGTAGAGAGGATAAAAAATGTAGACTGGCTATGGCAAGGAAAGCATTTCTGAAGAAGAGAAATTTGTTAACATCGAGTATAGATTTAAGTGTCAGGAAGTCGTTTCTCAAGGTATTTGTATGGAGTGTAGCCTTGTATGGAAGTGAAACGTCGACGATGAATAGTTTAGACAAGAAGAGAATAGAAGTTTTTGAAATGTGGTGCTACAGAAGAATGCTGAAGATTAGATGGGTAGATCACATAACTAATGAGGAGGTATTGAATGGAATTGGAGAGAAGAGGAATTTGTGGCACAACTTGACTATAAGAAGGGATCGGTTGGTAGGGCATGTTCTGAGGTATCAAGGGATCACCAATTTAGTATTGGAGGGCAGCGTGGAGGGTAAAAATCGCAGACGGAGACCAAGAGATGAATACACTAAGCAGATTCAGAAGGATGTAGGTTGCAGTAGGTACTGGCAGATGAAGAAGCTTGCATGGGATAGAGTAGCATTGAGAGCTGCATGAAACCAGTCTCTGGACTAAAGACCACAACAACAACAACAATCTCTCTCAGTGCCAATAACTACGACAATCTCTAACACCACAGTGTAACATTGCGATAATCAGCAAGGCTAATGCGAAGTCACTGTAAGGAAAACGATAAATGTACGCGGAAAGTAGTGAGGGGAAAGATTAACAAACTGTAATCTCCAATCATGAGTCTGCAGCTAAAATACAATCAGACATGTGGAGTGTGCTATACAAAATTGAAATAGAAAAGGCGACACACATAGGATATGCTGGAGTTGGGCATGGACTTTCGGGAACAAAGGAGGCATTGTTCTCCTTATGTATAAAAATCTGGCCTGTTGCCTAGCTAACCTTATGTGAACAAACTGCACACTTGGGTACGTGCTTTTTTTCATCTGTAATTGTTGTGAAATTACTGTAATTTATAGCCGAGATGGTGGCCGAGTTGTGCAGTTGCGTTCATGTTTGTGCTGGTGTCTCCGAATGCTTGGTGATAACCGTCATCATAAAGACGGTAGCTTATGAGCAAAAAATGGTGTCTCCCTTCCCCCACTGTTGCACTGTGCTTCTGTTGGTCTTTCCTCACCTCCCTAGTTTCTCCAGCGTCCTGAGACTGTAATTCTTAGTTTATACCTCACTTGAGCAACAGCATCACCACCACGTAACGTCTGAGATGATCCATTGCTCCCAAGGAGAGTAAAGGAAGAAAACTATTTCATTCATATGTAATTATTAGTTCCTTCATATTAACTCCTCCAACTGTCTCATTATTATTATTATTATTATTATTATTATTATTATTTGTCGTTAAGTAACATTTTCTTTCTCCCTCAGTGCAGCAGACTCCTGGTGACAATGCAGTTGATTTGCCTGATTTTTGGGAACCATTGTATTTTCCGCTGGACTTTCCAGATATGTTGGCCCTCAGGTTCTCAGCACCTGCTTTGTGCTACTTTGAGCCTACAGCGCCTCAACAACAGCTGTTGTCCGCTGACGATATATTGCAGAACTATATGAGGGAATTGTTCTCCTGTTATCGCGTGTTATCACTTTTACCTACGTCTACACCACCATCCATGCAGTCACAGTGGCTTAACGCATGCATTACATTGTTTCTATTTACGTTTATGTACTGTCTAAACGTGAGCAGAAGCAAACGTATAGTTTTGCACATGTCCTCTGGCTATGAATTCACAACTCCAATAGTGTTTGAAAATGTCAGTTAATCAGCAAGAATGTTAAGCTTTCATCATAAGAGTGGAGGGAGTTACGTGAGAATTTCTCTGTGCAACGATCAAACTGCACCCTTGTGTCACTGGGTTGTTATTCATTGGGTATTAGTGATTATCCAATAACTAATAAAACCGAGTGGTTGTAAGAAATTTGGGCAGTAATATTTGATCTTAATGTGACGTGTGTGTTAGTTATGCATGTGATGCATGCAGACAATGTTGTGCTTTTCCTGTTGGTTTTACAAGTGCTTCATAATGACAAGTAGTCGAAATAGCTAATCACACAATTAAAAATCACTTTAGAGCCTACTATGGACCATGTTTGCATTTATCAAGAAATTACAATGATTTTTTTTCCCTTGGTGGATAGCTTAACGAGTAGACACATTCTCCTTTGTAGATACTAATGACTAGATATCACAGATATATATTTCATATAACTAGAAACTTTTTTCGCACAACTTCTATGCCTCCCAATCTAAAACGAATGTCATATTTGATACAATATCAGAGATTGTTTTTGTAATGCAGTTATCGTCTTTCACATATCAGTGAGAATCTATTTTTGACAGAATGTTAGAGATCTTTGACAAAAAGACTTCAAAATGGGATATGAATCAAAAAAATATATACACTAATAACATTGGAGTAGCTAACTGCAGGTGAAGAAAAAGCTCATACAACACACACAAAACATACACACATAGCCTGACGTGCATGTAGTGCACACATATAACATACGATTTTTACACACACACACACGTTCATACATACATATGCGCACTCCACAATTTAATAATAAATACCCATTCCCACTATTCACACTATCAACCACCCAAGCAAGTAGTGTGAGTATGGGAGGGTCTCTATCCCGTTGTCACAGATGAATAGTTTGACATCATGACACAACGGATCGATTTGAAGTTGTGAAACAACACACCACATGATCTCATGACTGAATTCCCGCTTGGCGCATCATATATCCAGGAGAAGAATCCTAACCAGGTATCATGCACTCTATAAGGGTATAGATATCGATCTAGTACTTGACGGGTTGGATCTACCCTTACACCTCTTTGTTACAACGTAGTGGCATCACTGATGGGATGCACTGTAGTCTAAAAGGGACAGACTGGCACTTGGAGATCGTTTAGCACAAAGGAGAGAGTCAATCATGCCAGATCTATCACGCGAGTAGGACAAATAAGTATGTGAAAAAAGCAGTTGTGGCTAAAGTAACAATTTTGAAGTACAGAATGAATTTCATATGAGGGGAAGCGTTATATATTTACAGGACCTGCTGTTAGGAATCGGCAACAACAAACTCATATGAGCCCAAGATAAACGAGTGATTCTAATTCTAGTGTGTGGCCAATCACAACAAGTAATCCTTGAAATTCAAGTGAAATAAATTATCTGTGTCATTTAAAAGTCATCACATATTGATAATCTTTGGTGTGACGTCATAAGCGAGTGACTGCGTGTGAGATCACTCTCTTAAGTTTTTACATATTTTTAGGTTTCAGATACATAGTTAGACGGTTTTTGTGATAATAGTTACTATATAAGTGACTTATTAGTGGTTTCTTCGTTCACCGCTGCCTTTCTTGTGTTGTGACCTGATATTTGTGAGTGTTTCGTATCGAGCAACTTAACCTCTTACCTGTGTTTACATTCCGCGCTGGCCAGTTGCAGCTGTAGCGGCGCATCGAAAGTTAAGTACTAATTAATTGTGTGTGTATAGTGGTTTATTTAGGAACTTTAGTAGTCTTCAACCGGTGTTCTTGCTGTTTTCTGGAGAAATATTTTCAGAGGAACCTTTTGGGAACTGTTTTCAGTTTCGTTACTGTGTCAGTAGACGTTTGATTCTCTTTCTGTATTAGTCTTTTGTTATATTCTCAATTGTTGTTGATTAATACTGTTAATAATAGTAGTTACTTCCCTTGTAGAGTAAGTTTGTGATTACGAGGTGCATTCAAGTTCTAAGGCCTCCGATTTTTTTTTCTAGTTAACTACTCACCCGAAATCGATGAAACTGGCGTTATTTCTAGACGTAATTGCCCCGCAGACGTACACATTTTTCACAACGCTGACGCCATGATTCCATGGCAGCGGCGAAGGCTTCTTTAGGAGTATGTTTTGACCACTGGAAAATCACTGAGGCAATAGCAGCACAGCTGGTGAATGTGCGGCCACGGAGAGTGTCTTTCATTGTTGAAAAAAGCCAAAAGTCACTAGGAGCCAGGTCAGGTGAGTAGGGAGCATGAGAAATTACTTCAAAGTTGTTATCACGAAGAAACTGTTGCGTAACGTTAGCTCGATGTGCGGGTGCGTTGTCTTGGTGAAACAGCACACACGCAGCCCTTCCCGGACGTTTTTGTTGCAGTTCAGGAAGGAGTTTGTTCTTCAAAACATTTTCGTAGTATGCACCTGTTACCGTAGTGCCCTTTGGAACGCAATGGGTAAGTATTACGCCCTCGCTGTCCCAGAACATGGACACCATCATTTTTTCAGCACTGGCGGTTACCCGAAATTTTTTTGGTGGCGGTGAATCTGTGTGCTTCCATTGAGCTGACTGGCGCTTTGTTTCTGGATTGAAAAATGGCATCCACGTCTCATCCATTGTCACAACCGACGAAAAGAAAGTCCCATTCATGCTGTCGTTGCGCGTCAACATTGCTTGGCAACATGCCACACGGGCAGCCATGTGGTCGTCCGTTAGCATTCGAGGCACCCACCTGGATGACACTTTTCGCATTTTCAGGTCGTCAAGCAGGATTGTGTGCACAGAACCCACAGAAATGCCAACTCTGGAGGCGAACTGTTCAACAGTCATTCGGCGATCCCCCAAAACAATTCTCTCCACTTTCTCGAACATGTCGTCAGACCGGCTTGTGCGAGCCTGAGGTTGTTTTGGTTTGTTGTCACACGATGTTCTGCCTTCATTAAACTGTCGCACCCACGAACGCACTTTCGACACATCCGTAACTGCATCACCACATGTCTCCTTCAACTGTCGATGAATTTCAATTGGTTTCACACCACGCAAATTCAGAAAACGAATGATTGCACGCTGTTCAAGTAAGGAAAACGTCGCCATTTTAAGAATTTAAAACAGTTTTCATTCTCACCACTGGCGGTAAAATTCCATCTGCCGTACGGTGCTGCCATCTCTGCGACGTATTGACAATGAACGCGGCCTCATTTTAAAACAATGCGCATGTTTCTATCTCTTTCCAGTCCGGAGAAAAAAAAAATCGGAGGCCTTAGAACTTGAATGCACCTCGTATTGTAGTCAGGTTTTTAACATCTTCTTGTTGTAGTAGCGGAACTTAGATAAAGTAGTTTTCTTGTTTCAATAAGTGTAAATTTTTACCATGAGTGAGAAGTGTGGGCTTTCCCGTAGGTTCGTGAGTAGTGGATTGCGGTGTGAGACTTGTTCGAAGCATTTTCCCTGGGGGGAATGCAGTGGGGAAGCCAGTGGGCATTCTGGTGAGATCCTCTCCTGGAACTGCAGGTTATGTAGCAAGAGTAAGTTGATAGAGGACCAGGAGCGTAAGATCTCTGCCCTTCACGTGCAGTTGAAAAACGCACAGGAGGAGCTAGATAGGATGAGGAGGGAGAAGGGGGTTGGGGAATGGGAGCTGGCTGTTGGCAAGAGATCTGCTAGGAGAAGAAGATTTTCAGATAGTTTCACTATTGGTGTTCGCAATAGATATGACCAACTGTCAGAGTCTAGTGGAGAGGAATCTCTGGTAGCTGTAGATAGTATGCAGCAGACCTCAGCAGTTACGGTGGCTAGGACAGTTGCAAAGTCGAAGAGGAAGAAGAAGGTTCTGCTGTTAGGTAGTTCTCATGGCAGAGGTGTAGGCCAGCAATTGCAGTAAGTGTTGGGGAATGAGTACCAGGTCACCAGCATTGTGAAGCCTAATGCAGTATTGGCTCAGCTGACTGTTAACATAGGGGGGGGGGGGGTTATGTAGGGATTTTACTAAAGAGGATCAGGTAGTGATTGTGGGTGGGGCTGGTAATAGTATTGATAGGGATGGGGAGTATGACATAGATAGTGACCTGGAAAAGATATCCACTCAGACTGGCAACACGAATGTGCATTTCGTGGAACTGTTTCAGCGTCACGATCGGCCTCATCTTAATACAGCCGTCAGTCGTAATAACATGGGACTTGGGGGTGCGCTGATGACAGAAAGCATGGGTCACATTTCAGTGGTGTCGGTGGAGTCTATCAGCAGGACGGGGTTTACTAGACATGGCCTGCACCTCAACAGGTTTGGGAAGGGGAGGTTGGCAAAGCTTATAGGTGACAGTATAGGTGGGGGTGGTGGAATCACTCATGGGAAAATTCCTGCAGTAGTGGGTGTTAGAGCTGCACCTTTTTTAGATTGAAGTCAGCTGATAGGTATTCCTGCTTAAGGGAAGTCTCTCTAACAAAGGAACCACTTTTGACAAACATTAGGTATCCGAGTAATGAGGTATATCTGAACACTTCTTAAATAAGGATATAATTCAGAGGCTTCCTTTACCAGGATACAGGTTGGTTGGCAGCTTTTCTAGGAGCTCTTTGCGGTGTGGGGGAGTAGCCATGTAAGTCAAAAACGGCATCCCATTTGAGTCAATTGATGTTTCAAAGTACTGCACTGAAAAGGTGTTTGAATGTTGTGCAGGTGTGGTTAAATTTAATGGAGCTAAACTTTTAACTGTTGTTATTTATAGATCCCCAGATTCCGATTTCACAACATTTTTGCTAAAGCTAGAGGAGGTTCTTGGTTCACTTTATAGGAAATACAAAAAGTTAGTTATATGAGGTGACTTCAACATTAATTGTCTAAGTGATTGTGCAAGGAAAAGGATGCTGGTAGACCTCCTTAATTCATATAATCTTACGAAAACCGTATTCTTTCCAACGAGAGTGCAAGAGAACAGTAGAACAACCATAGACAACATTTTTGTTCATTCCTCATTACTAGAAGGGCATTCTGTTAGCAAAAAGGTGAATGGCCTTTCAGATCATGATGCACACATTTTAACCTTAAAAGACTTTTGTCCTGCAACACATGCTAAGTATAGTTATCAACTGTTTAGGAAAGTTGATCCAGTTGCTGTAGAGACCTTTGTAAACCTTATCAAGGAACAAGAGTGGCAAGATGTTTATAGCGCAGATACAGTAGATGATAAATATAATGCTTTTCTCAAGACTTTTCTCGTGCTCTTTAAAAGTTGCTTTCCGTTACAACGTTGAAAACAGGGTACTAGCACAAACAGGCAGCCTGGGTGGCTGACTAGAGGGATAATAATATCTTGTGGAACAAAGTGGCAATTACATCAAAACGTTAGAAACAGGCAAAATCTAAATGCAGCAGCTCATTACAAGCAGTATTGTAAGGTGCTTAACAATGTTATCAGGAAGGCAAAAAGTATGTGGTATGCAGATAGAATAGCTAAGTCTCAGGATAAAATTACAACCATATGGTCAGTCGTAAAGGAAGTGGCTGGTCTGCAGAGACAGGTCGAGGATATAGAATCAGTGCGTAGTGGGAATGTCCGTGTTACTGATAAGTCGCATATATGTACAGTATTTAATAATCACTTTCTGAATATAGCAGGTGAACTAAATAGAAACCTAGTCCCAACAGGGAATCATATAGCGCTCTTAGAAAAAAGTGTTCCGAGACTGTTACCTGAAATGCTCCTCCATGATACTGACAAGAGGGAGATTGAGTTAATAATTAAATCACTAAAGACCAAGAACTCTCATGGATATGACGGGGTATCTAGCAGAATACTGACGTATTGCTCTATGTATGTTAGCCCAGTACTTAGCCATATCTGTAACTTTTCCTTTAGGAGTGGTCGGTTTCCTGAGCCATTAAAGTACTCGGTAGTGAAGCCACTTTATAAAAAGGGAGACAGGGATAATGTTGACAATTTTAGACCTATTTCTATGCCATCGGTGTTTGCTAAAGTTATCGAGAAGGTTGTATATACAAGGTTACTGGAGCATTTAAATTCACATAATTTGCTGTCAAATGTACAGTTTGGTTTTAGAAATGGTTTAACAACTGAAAATGCTATACTCTCTTTTCTCAGTGAGGTTTTGGACGGATTAAATAAAAGGTTGCGAACGCTAGGTGTTTTCTTTGATTTAACGAAGGCTTTTGACTGTGTTGACCACAAAATATTACTGCAGAAGTTGGACCATTATGGAGTAAGGGGAGTAGCTTACAATTGGTTCGCCTCTCACTTTAAGAACAGAAAGCAGAAGGCAATTCTCCGCAATATTGAGAGTGGTAGTGACGTTCAGTCCCAATGGGGCACCGTTAAGTGGGGCGTTCCCCAAGGATCGGTGCTGGGGCCACTGCTGTTTCTTATTTATATAAATGATATGCCTTCTAGTATTACAGGTGATTCAAAAATATTTCTGTTTGCTGATGACACCAGCTTGGTAGTGAAGGATCTAGGGTGTAATATTGAAACAGTATCAAATAATGTAGTTCATGAAATAAGTTCATGGCTTGTGGAAAATAATTTGATACTAAATCACAGTAAGACTCAGTTTTTACAGTTTCTAGCTCACAATTCAACAAGAACCGATATTTTGATGAGACAGAATGGGAATATTATAAGCGAGACGGAACAGTTCAAGTTCCTAGGCGTTCGGATAGATAGTAAGCTGTTGTGGAAAGCCCATGTCCAGGATCTTGTTCAGAAACTAAATGCTGCATTATTTACCATTAGAACAGTAACTGAAATAAGTGACAGTTCAACACGAAAAGTAGTCCGCATATTTTCATTCGCTTATGTCGTATGGTATTATTTTTTGGGGTAATTCTTCTGATTCAAAGAGGGTATTTTTGGCTCAAAAACGGGCTGTTCGAGCTACATGAGGTGTAAGTTCGAGAACCTCATGTCGACCCCTATTCAATAGTCTGACATTTCCCTCACAGTATATATTTTCTTTAATGTCGTTTGTTGTTAGCAATATTAGGCTATTCCCAAGAGTTAGCAGCTTCCATTCAGTTAATACTAGGCAGAAATCAAATCTGCATGTGGAATACACTTCCTTGACTCTAGTGCAGAAAGGAGTGCAGTATTCTGCTGCATCCATTTTCAATAAGCTACCACAAGAACTCAAAAATCTTAGCAGTAGCCCAAACTCTTTTAAGTCTAAACTGAAGAGTTTCCTCATGGCTCACTCCTTCCATTCTGTCGAGGAGCTCCTGGAAGAGCTAAAAAATTAAGCAAATTCCAGTGTTACATTGTTGATTTTCTTTATTTAAACTTACGACTTGTCGCCTGAATATGTTTTTTATATTTCATTTTATCTGTTTCTACTATCGCGTTATAATTTCATGTATTGACTCGTTCCATGACCATGGAGACTTCTCCTTAATTTAGTCCCATGGAACAATAAATGAATAAATAAATACCTTCACTATTATTATTAGATTTTGGAATGGAGTGAGTTTAGAACAGTGTGACAAATTAGATAGGGCATGTGTCATAGGCTCATGGTTAAAAATTTTGTTAATGGTGCATTCACCTTGGGGGTAAGTTCGCCATCCAAAACTAGGTACTTACGAATGTCTGATACCTAATGTTCCAACGAACCAGAGTATAACAAGTATTAAACAAGTATAAATACTAAATAAGATAGAGCCATGTCTTGCAACTACAAATACTCATCAATCATGAGAACCACAGAGGCTTCACGACGCACATCGTTAGTACTTCTTTCAGTGGTACCTGTCAATCCTAAGGGCCCGGGTTCGATTCCCGGCTGGGTCGGAGATTTTCTCCGCTCAGGGACTGGGTGTTGTGTTGTCCTAATCATCATCATTTCATCCCCATCGACGCGCAGGTCGCCGAAGTGGCGTCAAATCAAAAGACCTGCACCAGGCGAACGGCCTACCCGACGGGAGGCCCTAGCCACACGACATTTCATTTCAGTGGTACCTGTTACTACACACATCACCTCCGTTCCGAGAGTTCCGGAACCTGCACAGAAAATTGTAATAGAGATCAACATAAACATCTTTTCCGCCCTTTTAATTGCTCATGAAAACCACACACTGCATGTTGTACCACCATACAGCGAGACCTTCAGAGGTCGTGGTCCAGATTGCTGTACATACTGGTACCCAGTAGCACGTCCTCTTGCATTGATGTATGCCTGTATTCGTCATGGCATACTATCCACAAGTTCATCAAGGTACTGTATGTCCAGATTGTCCAACTCCTCAATGGCGTTTCGACGTAGATCCCTCACAGTGATTTGTGGGTCATGTCGTCCATAAACAGACCTTTTCAATCGATCCCAGGCTTGATCGATAGGGTTCATGTCTGGAGAACATTCTGGCCACTGGAGTTGAGCGATGTCGTTATCCTGAAGGAATTCATTCACAAGATGTGCACGATGGGGGTGCTAATTGTCATCCATGAGCCCGCATCTCGTGGTCGTGTGGTAGCGTTCTCGCTTCCCACGCCCGGGTTCCCGGGTTCGATTCCCGGCGGGGTCAGGGATTTTCTCTGCCTCGTGATGGCTGGGTGTTGTGTGCTGTCCTTAGGTTAGTTAGGTTTAAGTAGTTCTAAGTTCTAGGGGACTTATGACCACAGCAGTTGAGTCCCATAGTGCTCAGAGCCATTTGAACCATTTTTTGTCATCCATGAACGCCCCGTCCATATACTGTCGATATGGTTGCACTATAGCTCAGAGGATGGCATTCACGTATCGTACAGCCGTTGCGGCGCCTTCCATGACCACCAGCGGCGTATGTCGGCCCCACATAATGCCACCCGAAAACCTTAGGGAACCACCACTTTGCTGCACTCTCTGGACAGTGTGTCTAAGGTGTTCAGTCCGACTGGGTTGCCTCCAAACACGTCCCCGACGATTGTCTGGATGAAGGAATATGTGAGACTCATCGGTGAAGGGAACGTGATGCCAATCCTGAGCGGTCCATTCGGCATGTTGTTGGGCTCATCTGTACCGCGCTGCGTGGTGTTGTGGTTGCAAAGATGGACCTCTCCATGGACGGTAGGAATGAAGTTGTGCATCATGCACCCTATTTCGCACAATTTGAGTATAAACACGACGTCCTGTGGCTGCACGAAAGGCATTATTCAACATGGTGGCGTTGCTGTCAGGGTTCCTCCGAGCCATAACCTGTAGGTAGCGGTCATCCACTGCAGTAGTAGCCCTTGGATGGCCTGAGCGAAGCATGTCATCAGCAGTTCCTGTCTCTCTGTATCTCCTCTATGTCCGAACAATATCGCTTTGGTTCTCTCCGAAACCCCTGGACACTTCCTTCATGTTGAGAGCCCTTCCTGGCACAAAGTAACAATGCGGACGCAATCGAACCGCGTTATTGACCGTCTAGGCTTGGTTGAACTACACACAACACGAGCCGTGTTCCTCCTTCCTGGTGGAATGACTGGAACTGATCGGCTGTCGGGCCGCCTCCGTCTAACAGGAGCTGCTGATGCATGGTTGTGTACATCTTTGGACGGTTTTAGTAACATCTCTGAACAATCAACTGGACTGTGTCTTTGATACAATATCCACAGTCAACGTATATCTTCAGGAGTTCTGGGAACCGGGGTAATGCAGTTTGTGATGTGTGTATAAGATATGAATAAAATGTAGATCTAAGGCCCAGAAACTCCACGATCTAAGACCAATTTGCCTTGTCTCTCATCAGTCCGACAACTTTCATTTTTTGGGTTTCAGCACCACACATATTATGGGCCACAAATCCAGATATGTCGAATTTCTTGGAATTGTGTCTAGTTGCTCATATGGATTGCAGACTTGCACCCAGTAGATGAAATTATCAGTATCGATATAAAGCAACTTCGGATCAGCGAATTTTGTCTTCGTAAAGCTACAGTGAAACTGGTACTTGTGGAGTTATGGAAAGTTCAGCATACACATGCCAACATAAACAGGCTTCATGAACTCTATTAGAATCATATCCATCTTCAGAGTAACTAATCATTAGTTGAAGATGACGGATGGTTTAAAATTTGGCCTGGCGATAGAGTCTTGTCTGCAACAACGTCCCTTCCAGGGGTGACTACATGAATTTCATGGTGCTTTCTTAATTTTTTCTTGTTTTTCTCGAAAATACCATTAGTCTTCAATTTAAAGAGAAATTATCAAAGTGATGTATTGCGAGAGCCATCCAGTATTAACATCAACATACTCCTTCAACCAGCGTTTCTTTTTGAAGGAGATTTCACAGGTGACTAAGCAGTGTTAGAGGTTTCTATAGTGCATAATGTGCCTCTACTTTGCTGCCAATATCGTCATCGGTTTGTGGATGGACTAGATCAGTTGCACAGGACTAGGTGCTTCTGGCATAGTGGCAAAATATTAGGCACGTACTGTAAAACTGCAGGGTATGCCAGGTCTGCTTACACGAGCAGTCTTTCAGCAGAATCAGCTGCCACACTGAAATCACTTGATCTGTGAATGTCCTTACAAGATAGCCATCGACACACCCCAAAAAGCAGATACTGTGATGTGGCTTATCCACATAAGCTGTTAACGTCAAGTGACATGATGTCAATATCATCCTCAGACGCTTTACACTGTCCACCATTCGCATGTTACCAAACTTGACATGCACATGCACATATTCACAATGTTCCCCACAAACCACCAATTTCAAAAGGAGCAGCATGTCGACATCGGTCAATAACGCAAAGTCGACACATGTCCTTTTCCATATTGCATCCCACGAAAGCGCTGGCATGGTGTAATAAAATGCAGAACCTAGAGTGTAATTGATCATGCAAACACTCTAGAATTTCTCGAAAATATCCGCTAGTGGGCACACACCTGCACCATATAAACCTTTGCATAGTCCCCTAAATCAAAGATTTTGAATTGCGGCCAAACATTCACCACGTTTTCATATTCGACATCTATTATGGCATTACGTCTAAGGTAGCTATTGAATGCGGTTATGTCAGACAACATGGCTCTCCACAGAAAGTATTAAGGAAAGATCCCCTTCTTCGTCGCAAACTGAAACCTTGTATCGACAGGAAATGCAGCTCTAGAGAAGTGCATGTTCTCCTGACACATTGTCTCAGCAAGTTTCTGAAGCAGCGAAATGACTATAGAAACTGTCAGTAATGTTCAGCGTCATCTGCTTGGAGAATGAGACATATCTCTCAAAGCTCTCAGGAAGGATACTAAACTGGTCTTTTTCCAAGGCAAAATCACCGAAGTGCTCAATGATGAAATGAGCATCATAACCACTGAAGTTGTGGAAGAAATCATGTATGTGTCATGGCACTTGATAGTTTAAAGTTCCATGCATTATGTGCTGTGATGCATAACTTCCCCATTAGGTGACAGTGGTCTCTAAATGGAGTTACTACTTTTCTCCCTAATGACAGTCCACAAAAATGACATTTCAGAGCTTTCTCGTGTAGAACATTCTCCCCTGAATTGTTCTTGGAAATATTGGTGTCATAAATGTGATCACCACAACATGCAAGTTGCTCAAGCTCAATGAGCAATCATCTTGCAACGTTATCCCTGACATATGATCTGAAACGATTTTTACTTGAATCATCTAATCATACAACTTGATATGCCTCTGCATACGGTACATACTGTTCTTTGAGGGCTTCTCGTGAGGCTGTGGCGTTTCCACCACAGTGCACCACAGGAGCAAGAAAGCATTCAAAGTCAGCATATACCATGATGGGACAATGCTCCTGATGGTGGAAACTCTTAAACTTCAGAAGTTTGTTTTTCTTGGTTGGCATTTCGGCACATGCTCGTTCCTTGGCGGAGCAATCAATTAGATGCTTTTATAGACACTTACTTGAGTAAAAGAGGTGAGGCACTTAGACCAATAGTGCCATGAACCATGATCTTACTATTTTGTGCAGAAAGTAGGTAGGACACGTTCTTGTCCCATACGTGGTGCTGTTTGTTACCCTTGGAAAGTAACAGTAAATCTACAACTTTCATTGGCTGACTGATTACTCTGGAAGGGTGGAGGGGACTGACAATTTAATGCATCACTCCTTTCTTTTCCTGTACTTTGTGCTCTTCTGGCTTGCTTTCCTCTTTCTTCTGAGTATGAAGATGCCTGATAAAAAGGATTCTGCTTCTTGCATATAGATGTATCTTGAACTTCAATGAGAATCATGTTCCATCAATGTTAAAAAGTCCACAAACATTATCCGTTCTGTAGTCTTGCTGATGATGTATGTTATTAGTATAATTTCTTTTGCAAGACGGTATTGCCACCTGAAGCAGAATACGGCTTGGAGATTTTGGACAGTGAGACATCCTATTTTATGAGCTTTATCCTGTTGATATTGATAAATAGAATTTATAAAAAAGAATCATCTGATTTTAAAAAATCGTAACTATTATGTTATTTGAGATATCTGCGTGAACAACGTATTGTCGGAAAGAGCAAACTCTCGAGTTTTACATAGTTCCTACCACACTGGCGTCTGGAACTGCAGGAATTTTTAAATCAAAGGTTTACTAAACGATGGATCGGTCGCACTGGACCAAATGATTCAGCCTTCCATTAGTGCCCTCCAAGGTCACCGGACCTGACCGTATGCGATTACTTCTTGTGGCGGCTTATAAAAAACTTTGTTTATCTGCCTCCGTTACCAACAACAATGAATGAACTTAGACATTTCATAACAGCAGCTGTGGAAGCTGTAACTGAAGACATGCTCTCTGCAGTGTGGGAACAATTTGAATACCGCATTGACAAGTGCAGTACATCTCATGAAGGCCATATTGAACCCACATGAAAAGGTATGAAAAAAAAAACTTTTTGAGCTTCCTGTTCATCAGAAAACAAAGTTCATTGTATATGTTTATCACTTTCAGAAATATAGACGTGCCAAATCGGATGATTCTTTTTGATACTCTCTGCAATTAGACCTCCATTTAATGGGTCAAAAATACAGGTATGAACCTCAAGTAGCGTATACAGCTGACTGTCTTATCAGACTCTTCCCCACATTTGAGAAAAGTGGCCTAGTATGACACTCGGGATGAAACGAAAGAACAACTCAGTAACTGAGTTGACCATGTTATCATGCCGATTTCTCCCCAAATATAGACGGTGACTTTCTCCTCCAGACCACCTTCTTGTTTCAGGGGTACATTAATTTACATCACAGTACAGTGCCACAGTTAATGGCAGTCCGAATTCTATACGACAGGTGAAGCTGCTGCTGCTAGCGGTTTGTGACTACAATTAGATGGCAATGCAGAGGGGGTTTGTCGCCAGAACAATCTCGTAGACTCCGTCGCACATGGGAACCTCAGCTATGAACGTCCTGGGTTAGATAACAGCATCGTAGGCAGCCCCACACATGGGGCCTGCAGCCATGATGAACCATACATAAGCAGTCCATCCTTGCGGGGCTTGGATGTGGCAAATGTGCTGTATAGATGGTCCTGCACATGGGAAGGGCGGCAGCCATGAGGGGTGAGGACATGGCAGTGGTGACACCAGATGTGTCACTGATGGGGCAGTGTTGTTGCTTCCTCAAGTCCTCCTCTGGATGGCTGTCTCAAGTATTCTGGAAGAAATACACAGCAGTGGTAAGTATATTGTATGTATCACAATTTCAGGAACAAACGTGTACAGTCATATATCAACAATAACCATTGCTTGTGGTACTTAATCAAAACATGCATCTGCGTCGAATGTACTCTCACATTATAGTGTACTTGTGAAAGACCTGTTAGCATCATCTCCCGATCATTATCATCTTTGCTATCGTTATCAAGCACATCTAGAAACACAGAAACATGTCATAACCATCGCATGTAAGTACGACTGAAGTAAGTGCAGAAGCAGAAGAAGCATTACTCACACATCTACTCGTCTACGACGGGGTGAACCCATCCCTGTGAGCTAATGGAGGAGAGTGGTTCATGGGCTCAGACAGTTTGATGCCATAGCTACTGCATCCTCGACCCATTCTCCCATGGCCATGTTGTTATCGACAGCACCTAGAAACGAGATGAACAGCCCATGAAGAATGAACACCAGCGTGAATTATTATTTCATAAAATAAGAATGAATCGCAGAAATATGTATCACTACATATGTATCGACTAAGAGGCGAAAATAGCATTATGGGTTCCACAACATTTTTCATGTAATCGTTCCAATTTAACTTGTTCGTAATCGAAATTCCCTGATAATTCCCTGGTTGAGTCGACAGCCTTTAAAATTGGGTGATTTATCGTATAAAAGAAATTAAACGGTTTTTTTAGTAATCATGTGGATTACCCCTCACTGTCTTATACCTTAGGGTCAACTGCTACTTTTTTACTTTACAATTATTTTGTAATTATTTTTTATCTTCTGACGGCTTTGTAAGACTTTAAATGACAGAATAATCTGCCAGTAATCTACGAGGGCTGCTCAGATTGTCTCCTAAATTGTTTACGTAGACTAAGAACAGTAGAGAGCCTATGACAGTTCTTTGAGGAACCCAAGATATCACTTCTGCTGCACTAAATGACTTCCCAACGTTTACTACGAACTGTGGCCTTTCTGACAGAAAATCACAAAGCTAGTCGCACGTCTGAGATAATACTCTACAACAAGCTATTTTATTAGAAGCAGGTTGTGAGAAATCATGTTAACAGCCTTATGGAAATCTAGACATATGGAGTCAATTTTAGATCCCCTGTCGATAGTACTTAAGTTGTGAAAGCAGATTTAGGATTGATTGTAATAAACTAATTCAGATGTACTGTATATAGGGCACAGTAGTTACGCTGATATGAAAAAATTTGCTCTGGATAGACCACTGCTGTATTGGGCTGTGCTTGGTAGAGGTTGTGGAAACTAAATCTGTACTTGTCTCAAGTTCTGACCTACAAATGGTGTGCAGTAGTCTCTTGCAGTGCAACTAGTGGTATACAATATAACCTTATGGAAGGTTGGTTGGTTGGTTGTTTCGGGGAAGGAGACTAGACAGCGAGGTCATCGGTCTCATCGGATTAGGGAAGGACGGGGAAGGAAGTCGGCCGTGCCCTTTTGAAAGGAACCATCCCGGCATTTACCTGGAGCGATTTAGGGAAATCACGGAAAACTTAAATCAGGATGGCCGGACGCGGGACTGAACCGTCGTCCTCCCGAATGCGAGTCCAGTGTCTAACCACTGCACCACCTCGCTCAGTGCATTATGGAAGGGCAATAGCAAATATTAAATATCTTTCCATATCTCAATGGTCTTACAGATAGCAAAGCTCAGTTGGTAGCATAAGAATGACTGTTATCTGGACTTTCTGAATGCTTGTAAATGCAACGTTAAGAGATGGGTCTGTTACTGGACATTGCTGTTAAGTAATTGTAGGTACCAGCCAGTAAGCTATAAAGGCCAACTTACAAGGCTATATCTCCTCGGGATAGATATGGAACTAGATTCTCAAAATGATTATAGAAACAGTTTGTGTCGTCTCATCTATCATGTGGAAATGTTAGTTGCAAATGCTGCAGCCGGATGAGAGAGAAATGTGACACTCCTCTAGTCTGACAGGGTCTGGGGAGGTATTTGGTCCAGGGCTAGAGACTGCGGAGGGATATTTAAGAAGGCAGCTCCCACATAGTGACTTATATGTCGACGCGGCTGTTGCACAGAACTTGAGGCATTGCCACGGAGGTAACGGCAGGTCTAGCTGCGGTAGTTAGCAGCGGCAGTTTCAAACGAAGTGGGAGTCTAAATGAGTGCGAATTGTCCGATATACACGAGTTTTGTGGGCATCAGGTATCAGATTTGGTACCTGATACAGTGTAACCTACTGTTTCGTAGATCTTACTACAGGGAATCCAGACCGATGAGTGGTACAGTCTCGTCCTCTACGCACCTCGCCCTGCCATTGCTCCCTCTCACGAGATTTCTGCAGAAGACTCAGTGCCTATAGTCAGCACTTAGCCTACAACAGGGTGTCCTATAGTGTGATCACTAGATCTGACACGCTCTGTTTGGGTAACTTAAGCCGGTTTCCACATTAAGCTACAGTGATGCAACTCTCCCGATACTCGACTGGCGTCACCGAAGCTACGTATACAAGCAATAGATTCGTGTCACTGGAGAGTCACCACTTTGGCCATACCACTAAAAGTTCACAATGCCTCTTTCTTTCCCCTTAAACGATTGCCTTCATTCGACTGCCACCCATTGCTTAGTTTAGGAGCAACATATCTGTGTTCTGGTTCTGGCGTTAGTTAGACAACTGTCCAGTAAATCTGAGAAATGTTTACCATGGCAGTAAAATTTCAGCTTGCAGTTTTTAATAAAGGAACATAACTATCCAATACGAACTATACTATAGTGTCTTTTAGTGCATTTGCACAAATCGTAACTCCAAAATTCGGTCGAGAATAACTTTCATATTTACATTACGTGTAACGTATTATATAACTAACTGATGTGGGAAACAATGGTGAATAGAGTAGCTTTAAAATGAATCTTAGTGGAATCGTAAATAGCATTCACACAAGAACTTTGAAACTGTGCCTGGGGGACGTAGTATAAATACAGAAGAGATGACAGGCAATCGCCAGATGTCGAAATATGGAAGCGTGGCTTGTCTTTCCTCTGCAGCCAGTACTGCATCTCTAATGTGGTAGAGCCAGACAGGAAGCTGAACGAGTATTCTAGGTTTTCTTTTCTTATTCGAAAGTGATTCATGAATGGACCTTCGTTTACGACTGCTGCTTTATATAAAAGTGTGTTTGACGCTCCCGTATTATTTTTGTGCAAAATCCACTACCAAATCTATATTTAGTTTTTAGTTTCTTTTGTTATTATTGGAGTATTTGCTCATTTCTAACGTTAAAACTGGAATTAAAAGACCCATTCCCTTCTGAATATTCTCGATTAATCCTACATTGAAAGCGGTGCCACAAGAATTTTGATAAGAGAGCGTAGAAACGCCAGCACACGATGCCACTGCCGTATCAACTGTCTTGCCAGCTGATGTGGCGCTACTATAGCTGCATGTGGAAACCCGGTTTAATACGAGAGTCATTTCAGAGTCCTACACACTGTCAATGCGCGACCGTTACGGTGACGTGTTCAAGTAGAAATTCATGTCAGTTGTGAACGAGACTTACGGCGTTACGGTCGTGTATGTGTTTGCTGGTTCGCGTGGCTGCGTCGTGAGTAAATTAGTTTTAAAATGGAAGCTGAAACCAAGTCAGACAGGATTACATGTAGTGAGCAGCGTTCCTACATCGAAATCGAATCCCTGAGTGGAAAGCAGTCAAAGGAAATTTACAACGCTTTGAAGGAGATGTGTGGGAATAGTGTAGTGGATCGTAGCTCAACATCACGTGGTCTGCTCGTTCCCGCGAAGATCGGGTAAACACTAAGGACAACCCAGGAAGTGGAGGGCCATCAACTTTAACAGACTACACCTCTCACGTACTTCTTACTGAAATTTTGAGAGAGGATCGACGAGAAACAGATGAGGAAAACGCATATCAGGCCAGAATGTCTCTCACTTGAGTTTACAGAATCATAACTGAAAAGTTAAAGATGAGATAAGTTGCTAGGAGATGGGTTCCGCATGATGTGAGTGAAAAGAAGAAAGCAGACCGGAAAAGAATCGCAGAAGAATTGCTTCAAAGTTTTCGAATAGAAGAATAACAGATTAATTTCTAATGGTCGGAGTTCAGAGACATGGAGATTTTTTTGAAGGACATCGTATTCGCTGTTGAGAGTAGAAATTATTAACTTCACTATTGCAATTTCGATCCTTGGGCCATTTTCAAATAGAGAACAGTTTTTGAAATGGACTATTGCGCTTGATGAAACCTGTATACGAGTTTCTGAGCCAGAATTGGCATCTCAGTCGTCACAATGGAAAAGTTCCAACTCCACTCCCGGAAAAATTTCGACGCCTTAAGCGAAAGGTGGAACTGATGATGAACTTTGTGTATGGCAAACAGAGTACCCCAGTGGTCGTCTGTAACAGTCGCATACTACAAGCTGTTTCTGCAAAATGTTTTGCCACTGAAAATTCGTCATACAATTCCCGAAATTATAGCAGTTGGTGTCCACATTTCGAAAGATAGTGCAAGACCACATATTTCCCTACCGGTGAGAGATACGCTCGACACATGTGGATAGAACTCTTTCCTATCCACCACAGTCCTGATATTAGCCCACCAGACTTCGATCTGTTTCCCAAATTGGAGGAACAACTCAGTGCAAAACGTTTTTATACAGCTGATGAAGCTTCCAGAGAGGTGACCCCAGTATCAGACAACCCGACAATGTACGTGCCCTATCCGCGCTTTCCCGAATACGGAAGTTGCCGAAACGTTGGGAAGCTGTCAATACCAAGAACTGAGACTATATTGAAGGCCTGTAAAGGTATTTTGTAAAATAATTATTTTATTCAGCTCCATCTTATAGTGTGCAGAACTTTTGAAATGATCCTCGAAATTTGCACCCAGGGCTAAGGAAAGAAGCAGCGCCGGAGGACCCTACAAGGTCGCCCCCAGACTCGGGTCGTTTGTGGCCGGCTGCTCCACTTTTGTAGCTTTTCGGCGGTCACAGTGCCTCCCGTGTGCAAACACAAGGCTCTCCACTCTGGTGTGGTCCCGAGGTACAGCCTACTCCACGCTCAAGTGGACCTCTTGCTCAGAAGTTTGAGAACTTTTAAGTTTTCAGGTCTTCGTCATCCTCTTGAAGTAGCTCCAGTTTTCCAGGTGAGGTGACTGGGCACTTCCTACTTACTTCTCTTTAAGTAGATACACTATTTCATCAGAAGTATCCCGACACCTGGCTGAAAATTGCTTAAAAGTTCCTGGCACCCTCCATCGGTCATGCTGCAATTCAATATGGTTTTGGCCCAAACTTAGCCTTGATGACAGCTTCCCCTCTCGCGGGCATACGTTCAATCAGGTGCTGGAAGGTTTATGGCGAATGGCAGCCCATTCTTCACGGAGTGCTGCACTGAGTAGAGGTGTCGATGTCCGTCGGTGAGGCCTGGCACGAAGTCAGCCTTCCAAAACATCCCAAAGGTGTTCTGTAAGATTCAGATCAGGACTCTGTGTAGGCCAGTCCATTACAGGGATGTTATTGTCGTGTAACCACTCCAACAAGGGTCGTGCATTAGGAACAGGTGCTCGATCATGCTGAAAGATGCAATCGCCATCCCCGAATTGTTCTTCAACAGTGGGAAGCAAGAAGATGATTAAAACATCAATGTAGACCTGTGCTGTTATAGTGCCGCGCAAAACAACAAAGGGTGCAAGCCCCCTCCATGAAGAAACGACCACAGTGTAACACCACCACCGCCGAATTTTACTGTTGGCACTACGTACGCTGGCAGATGACGTTTACCGGGCATTCGCCATACCCACAAACCGCCATCGATTTACCATATTGTGTACCGTGATTCGTCACTCCACACAACGTTTTCCCACTGTTCAATCGTCCAATATTTACGCTCCTTACACCAAGCGAGACGTCCTTTGGCAATTACCGGCGTGATGTGTGGCTTATGCGCAGACGCTCGATCATGAAATCCAAGTTTTCTCTCCTCCCGCTTACTGTCATAGTACTTGCAGTTTATCCTGATGCAGTTTGGAATTCCCGTGTGATGGTCTGGATAGATGTCTGCCTACTACACAGTATGACCCTCTTCGACTGTCGGCGGTCTCGGTCAGTCAACAGAGGAGGTCGGCCTGTACGCTTTTGTGCTGTACGTGTCCCTTCACGTTTCCACTTCAGTATCACATCGGAACCTAGGGATATTTAATAGTGTGGAAATGTCGCGTACAGATGTATGACACAAGTGACACCCAATCACCTTACCACGTTTGAAGTCCGTGAGTTACACGGAGCGCCCTATTCTGCTCTCTCACAATGTCTAATTACTACAGAGGTCGCTGATATGGAGTACCTGGCAGTAGGTGGCACAGCAATGCCCTAATAAGGAAAACGTACGTTTTTGGAGATGTCCAGATACTTTTGATCACATAGTGTGTCTTCTAAGCAGGTATCTCCCTGCTAGATGTAACCTGAGTCATCTTCATTGGCCATCTGCTTCGTCTCTTTACCTTCCCCTTTTTTCTTAAACCACAGTCTAGCTGAAATATCGACTGAAATATTAATACACTCGTAGATAACTGCGGTGAGTCACTTACAAATCTGTTTACAATCTTTCTAAGCTTGCAAGATGGCGCCAGTCGGCAATAAAAATGGAAGCTACACCAATACCGCACATACTGCCACATTAAGTAAGGAAATTCGTTTTATAGAGACAATTTAGCACGTAATTGTTACACATAGCGATAAATTGCTTCCTGTCTTTTTGTTACGGGAAATGGCCGAGCGGTTCTAAGGGCATCAGTCTGGAGCCCCGCGCGACAGCTACGGTCGCAGGTTCGAATCCTGCCTCGAGCATGGATGTGTGTGATGTCCTTAGGTTACTTAGGTTTAAGTAGTCCTAAGTTCTAGGAGACTGATGACCTCAGATGTTAAGTCCGATAGTGCTCAGAGTTATTAGAACCATTTGTTACGGGAAAGCAAACTTGAATATATGTAACTTCTGCGAGCCTCAGCTGAAGATGAGTCTGAGAGACACTGTAACTAGTTAACAAAAATTGATAAACACTTCATAAGCAACTGGTCGCAATTGTCAGTGTTTATACACTCCTGGAAATGGAAAAAAGAACACACTGACACCGGTGTGTCAGACCCACCATACTTGCTCCGGACACTGCGAGAGGGCTGTACAAGCAATGATCACACGCACGGCACAGCGGACACACCAGGAACCGCGGTGTTGGCCGTCGAATGGCGCTAGCTGCGCAGCATTTGTGCACCGCCGCCGTCAGTGTCAGCCAGTTTGCCGTGGCATACGGAGCTCCATCGCAGTCTTTAACACTGGTAGCATGCCGCGACAGCGTGGACGTGAACCGTATGTGCAGTTGACGGACTTTGAGCGAGGGCGTATAGTGGGCATGCGGGAGGCCGGGTGGACGTACCGCCGAATTGCTCAACACGTGGGGCGTGAGGTCTCCACAGTACATCGATGTTGTCGCCAGTGGTCGGCGGAAGGTGCACGTTGCCGTCGACCTGGGACCGGACCGCAGCGACGCACGGATGCACGCCAAGACCGTAGGATCCTACGCAGTGCCGTAGGGGACCGCACCGCCACTTCCCAGCAAATTAGGGACACTGTTGCTCCTGGGGTATCGGCGAGGACCATTCGCAACCGTCTCCATGAAGCTGGGCTACGGTCCCGCACACCGTTAGGCCGTCTTCCGCTCACGCCCCAACATCGTGCAGCCCGCCTCCAGTGGTGTCGCGACAGGCGTGAATGGAGGGACGAATAGAGACGTGTCGTCTTCAGCGATGAGAGTCGCTTCTGCCTTGGTGCCAATGATGGTCGTATGCGTGTTTGGCGCCGTGCAGGTGAGCGCCACAATCAGGACTGCATACGACCGAGGCACACAGGGCCAACACCCGGCATCATGGTGTGGGGAGCGATCTCCTACACTGGCCGTACACCACTGGTGATCGTCGAGGGGACACTGAATAGTGCACGGTACATCCAAACCGTCATCGAACCCATCGTTCTACCATTCCTAGACCGGCAAGGGAACTTGCTGTTCCAACAGGACAATGCACGTCCGCATGTATCCCGTGCCACCCAACGTGATCTAGAAGGTGTAAGTCAACTACCCTGGCCAGCAAGATCTCCGGATCTGTCCCCCATTGAACATGTTTGGGACTGGATGAAGCGTCGTCTCACGCGGTCTGCACGTCCAGCACGAACGCTGGTCCAACTGAGGCGCCAGGTGGAAATGGCATGGCAAGCCGTTCCACAGGACTACATCCAGCATCTCTACGATCGTCTCCATGGGAGAATAGCAGCCTGCATTGCTGCGAAAGGTGGATATACACTGTACTAGTGCCGACATTGTGCATGCTCTGTTGCCTGTGTCTATGTGCCTGTGGTTCTGTCAGTGTGGTCATGTGATGTATCTGACCCCAGGAATGTGTCAATAAAGTTTCCCCTTCCTGGGACAATGAATTCACGGTGTTCTTATTTCTATTTCCAGGAGTGTATTTCAACTAACATAAAGTCGCGGTGTTCAGTAATATCTATAATGTATAAAATTAGCTCATTATATCCGTCCCTAACGTGTTCTGTGTTTCGGGATACCTAAACCATTTCAGCCTTGCTTCAACACAAATCTCTTTAAGGGATTTTCTCACTTGGACAAGATGGCATCTCTCGTTGTTGTTTGTTCTTTATTCCCTGTCGTTTCATGAATCTTAGATCTTAAAAATTCTCCTCTGCTTGTAGTTAGATGATAATTTTGTTAGCTTGAATACAGGTTTGTAGACTCTTTGTGGAAACATGTTCTTTAAGTTTTCAAACAATACCCCGCTCTTGTGGATGCTCAGCGGTGTTTCACCGTACTGTTAGAGATGTGTTTACTCTATTGGGTCAAAATCAATTTTCAGCAAGGGGGTTTAAGTATTGCAATTTTTGTATGCGTTTCCGTTTCGATTGGCAGAATGTGACGTCGCAGTATTCGACAAACAACTGGTAGAAACTAAACTGGTGAAAAACCCCATTCCGGAGAATTGCCTTTGCCTGTAGTAGTCGATGTCTTGTCAATTTATCTTAAAAGTTTTGTCCCGATGTCATTTTCCTTCTCTTGCGAGTCTTCTGAGTCTATATCTTTCTCCTGTTCCATGTCTTCATAGCTTTCATTACAATGCTCTTTTTGTTGGTGCTGGTATCTTAGTAAATTCGGTGTTGCTGGTGCTATTGTAGAATGTCTAGTATGAGTCTAATGTTAGCGACTTTGGCTGTTTCGTATCCTACAGTCAGTTATATTTTCGTTGAGTAGGTGAATACTTGTTATCTTGCAAACCAGTACATCCCTCTTATAGGGTTCAGTCTACCACCTGTGTCTAGTTGCCCCCCTGTAGCTATATAGAGATCCATATTCCACACTGTGACTGACGAATCTGTTAGCTGAAGAGATCACTTTCGGAAATGATACATCTAAATCGCGATCCTTATTGGCAGCCCTCTCTTGTTTGTTCCCCTCATCCTAGATAATGTTTACTGTCTACACAATGTGCTTCCACAACAGTCGTTAGAAGGGGTTCTTTGATGTATTGACTTTGATCTTAAAAGATCTTTCTTACCCCAGGAAGCTGCCATGTATTATGTGCAGCCATTGAAAGTGGCCGTTTATCTGTTCTTACCGCAATACCAAGATAACTGGACTAGTATACTTGGTCCAGCATTGACTGGATGTTAGTATAGATGTTCCCTCGACTAACATGCCGAATTATCATTTAGAACTTGCTATCTTGACCCGAAACTGCAAGAAAAGAATGCTGCAATGACTCAACTTCTTTCGCATTTTAGCTTCATTTTAGTAGCACTGTATAATCTACAGGGCTATTACAAATGATTGAAGCGATTTCATAAATTCACTGTAGCTCCATTCATAGACATATGGTCACGACACACTACAGATACGTAGAAAAACTCATAAAGTTTTGTTCGGCTGAAGCCGCACTTCAGGTTTCTGCCGCCAGAGCGCTCGAGAGCGCAGTGAGACAAAATGGCGACAGGAGCCGAGAAAGCGTATGTCGTGCTTGAAATGCACTCACATCAGTCAGTCATAACAGTGCAACGACACTTCAGGATGAAGTTCAAAAAAGTTCCACCAACTGCTAACTCCATTTGGCGATGGTATGCGCAGTTTAAAGCTTGTGGATGCCTCTGTAAGGGGAAATCAATGGGTCGGCCTGCAGTGAGCAAAGAAACGGTTGAACGCGTGCGGGCAAGTTTCACGCATAGTGATGTGAAAGATTCAGTGTTTAAACCTCCTCTACCAAGAAACGTGCCAGGACTGCGAGCTCGTATCAACAATGCTTTCGAACTCATTGATGGGGACATGCTGCGCCGAGTGTGGGAGGAAATTGATTATCGGCTTGATGTCTGCCGAATCACTAAAGGGGCACATATCGAACATTTGTGAATGCCTAAAAAAACTTTTTGAGTTTTTGTATATGTGTGCAAAGCATTGTGAAAATATCTCAAATAATAAAGTTATTGTAGAGCTGTGAAATCGCTTCAATCATTTGTAATAATCCTGTACAAGGGCAACCGCCTTACATTTAGAGTTTAGTTTCTTCTCTTCATTATCTCATCCATTATAATAACGAAAGAAAATGTACCGATACAGTGCTCGCCTTTCTTAAACTACTATGAACAGCTGTCACCTATTTAAACACTACAGCGTTCATAAGACACATTGACTTCATTCATTAAGTAACATTTATTCGAAACGAATTACCAGATTTTATGTTTCTGTACAATGTCATGGACTTTTTCAACATCTGCGGAAATGAAGACATCTTTTTCTTTTTCCTAGTGCTTCGCCATGGTCCTTTCACATTTGTTGATCGTCAGATACTTCTGAAATGATATTACTCTTTCTGAAACCATGATTCAATACTCCGGTCGGCTATCTTAAGACAATGACACAGGAAAGTAATTATCTCCATAATAACATTTTCACTCTGTAGCAGAGTGTGCGCTGTTATGAAACTTCCTGTCAGATTAAAACTGTGTGTCGGACTGAGACTCGAACTCGGGACCTTTCGCTGTACCCACTGAGCTACCCAAACACGATAAACGACCCGTCCTGACAGCTTCAGTTCTACCATTACCTCGTCTCCCACCTTCAAAACTTTACAGAAGCTCTCCTGGTAATGGCAGGAGTGAATCTGTAAGGTCGGGTCGTGGGTCGTGCTTGGGTAGCTCAACTGGTAGAACACTTACCCGCGATACCCGAGTTCGAGTATCGTTCTGACATTTTAATCTTTCAGGAAGATTCCGTTGTCTCTATAGTTAATGGATTACCGTCTCCCTCTCTCTCTCTGCCTCTTTAAGTAGGGGAACTATGATACCCTAGTGCTGTCTCCAGATTCTCTTATTTCTAAATGACATTAGAGCTTAAAGTACCCTTGAAATCCTTGAACTTAAACTGTCTTAACAATGTTAGCGCTTATCTCATCCATGCGCTACCCTGGCTTTGTTCATGACTCTTAGGTCATCGTTCACTTCACGTTAAGGGCGGGTGGGAGAGGGGGCAGGGTAGGAGCGAGGGTGTCATCTTCAAAATTTTATTTTCTACCTTTAAGGTCACCTGTGGTTCATGACGTGTATTTTCACCATTGTATAATTTTTTGTCATTCCACGTGATCATACCATTTTCCTTCTCCTGGGCCCTTATTGATTGATAATTGATTCTTAGTCATCACAACTTGGTATAACTGTTTCTTCTTGCTCTTCTGTGTCCACCTGCCTTCTGTGCGAATGCTGTCCAGCTTTTCTTTTTCTCAGGCTGTTCATCTGAAGTTACGGTTAGACACATTTCTTTTAACCTCTCTACGTCTCTTGATACACTTTTCTCACTTTCATATATCTCATATTTCCTCATTCGAGTTCACTGTTTTATTGTTTTTCGAACAGCTTTATTTCATCATGGAGTGTCTTTCACTGGGGTCGTTCTCAGACAGGAATGACGGATCTGTATGGTCGAGATATTAGGGGAGAGAGTATCACGGATATGTTAAACAAGGTGGGGTGGTTTCATAAAAACAAAACATTTTTTGTTGCTGCGAGATCTTCTATGATCACCAACGTCCTCTTCCGAATGATAAAGTATTTTGTTAACACTTACCTACACAGGGAGAAATGATTATCATAATAAAACAAGAGAAAGACCCCCGACCTAGCACGAAAAGATTTAGATGTTTATATTTTATGTTTGTTGTTCGGGCGTGGAACGGTGAATAAATAGATTCACAGTGGTTGTATGAACTCACTGCTAAGCACTTCCGTGTGAATTGCCGAGAAATTATGTAGACGTAGACGAAAATCTGCTACTTGTTTTGGCAACAGTAGTAAATACAGAGTCCACCAGGGTTTCAAATCAATCTTCTTCAGTTGTTCACATTTAGGCAGGACGTCTCTGTTTCCGGTTTTTCCAAATCCAAGACTTCTGTCCTGCGTACAAACCTCGTACTGCGTTCCCAGGATGGTATCCGTAACCTGAGGTCACAGTCCAAGTTCCTCCTGGTAGCACTTCCACATCTCTAATAATACCACAACCTCAAAGATTTTTGTTCACTACTCAAGCTGTACCTTGTGATCTTTCTTTTCAGGGCAAAATTTCTTGATTGCTAAGTAGCTGTGTAAGCCGAAGTTGTTTCTGTTTCCATGTCTCATATTCTGTCCTGTTACCTCCATCCTGAGCATCTGATCTCTCATAACTAATTATCTTGATCAACGAGATTTTTTCACTTTAGAAGGAGGTCATATTTCTCTTATTGGCTGCACTACACTAGTGGAATATAAACTTTTTAAGCTTCTAAGATAAATTCTCTGAGGAAACGGAGCTTTCAGTAGGGGATCTGTCATTACAAACATATTTTCTCATATCTGACTTTATATAGTAAACTCTTTTGACTTCACTGTCACGCATTTAATGTGCATCCTACACAGAAATGGGTAACTTCCTCTTCATATCTTTAGCAACAGATCTACCTCGGGGAAAGAAATGGAGTGATAGGTGAAGTTAGAAGATCGCTCGGGCACCACGTGCTCCCTCTCTACCTCGGGTGTGAATGAATTGCTGCTGCTCGCCAACATTCGCACACCTCTTCATTTAAACTCCTTGAGGAAAGACCGACAGTCCCCAAAGCTACGGGCTGTCATTTTTTTCTAATTTTAAATGTTTTTATTGCCTCCTGAATCGATGTACTAGCTAGCCATTATGTCTCCCTGGCATTTTACGGCTTTCTATTATAAACTGAAAGTAGCTTTCGATACGATTAAAATTCACTGCCATGAGATCTTTGTCCTCCGTAGTGCTTTGAAATGTGCTTTAAGAAGATGGCAGATTACACGTCTTTTCTTTGTTACTTTACGTTCCACGCCTTAAAACTGACAGCCTTAATGTCGCTAGATATGTCAAATCCCTGACATGCCGTGATCATTTCGATTGATAAATGACGTTGTGCGCGCGTATGAAATCTGCAGTCAAAGCATCAGAGACGGCCCATGAACGTCTGGTCAGAGACTTTAGGTCAGGAAGGCATGGTCTCCAATGGCTCTTAAGTGAGTAACTGAATTACCGAGCGTTTGAAATGTGACGTCTTTTAATCGTTCTTTGAACGGGTTCTTTATCTCATCTCGGAAGAGCATCACTGATAAGTAATAGGTTCGTGTGGCCACAACATCATAAAGACCAAGCAGACTTCACAATTTCCGTCAGCGTCTATCTTGTAGTGCCGTGGCACATTGCCGATGCATTTTTTCCACTTTATTGTCATTTCATTCCCCTGCCCCGTTGGGGGCACGAGTGGGATGGCAGCGGCACAATTCGCCACTTTCAGCCAAGCGGTTACATAAAATATCACAGGAGAATGTGGGGATAATAAATGAAAGTTACACATGAGAAGAGGAAACAATTGAAACTAAAATATTCAAAAAAGGTGGTAGTTTGACAAGGCACGTTTACATAAAATCCACATACAGTTAAAATCGCACTCGATGAAGACGTAGCACATACACACTGGCTGCACGAATAGCATAATTAAAAACGGCGTCCGCAGTATTGGACGACGACACTGCACACACACAGTACTTATGTTACATACACGGCGAGCACCGATACGCGACGAATTAGCTGCAATACAATTTTCAGGGTCTGCCAAGAGAGGAGAGAGAGGAGAAAGAGGGAGGGGGACGACGCACTTGTTTGTTGTTGCCCTTAGTCGCCAGAAATGACACAGTTCCTGCTGGGCACACGTGAAAGCTTCTTTTTGCGAGGAACCAGTTCATATATTCAGTGATCTGAGTTCTAACACCGATACGGCAGCAGGAGTTCTGAATCAAATTTAAGGGGCGCATTAGCACGTTGTACAGTGTACATAGTCTGTCCAAACAGTTCCATAACTGATTTTATTGCTGGCGTATAAGCGATGTCAGCGCGGTAACTACGGTGGTAGCTTGAACTAACAACTGTGTACTCGTGTTCGACCATTCGACCAGTCTCTCGTGAGCAGGCAGTGTTAAGTAATGGAAGCGTGGCCGTAGTGTGCCAACATGATTGAGGCATAAATCAAAATGGAGCAACATCTCAAAATCAAATGTTCAAGACATTCTCCAGAATGTTTTGAGGAAGGGAAAAGTGCGCACAGAAGCAATGACTTGTCGGCGCATGCTGCGACTTGTCTGAAATGCAAAACCAGGACAACTATTTTCTGGAAAAAAATGATCACATGTGACGAGACTTGCTGTTTTCTATACGAAACTACCCCAACCATGAACTGCAAAATTCACTGAAGGCCCAACGTTTCGACGACATAATCGATATTCAAACCAACTTGAGGAGTGAGAAGGACTTTTCTGAGAGTTTCACATGGCTGTTTGAAGGTTTTGTGGATTATACGCAAATGGGGAGGTGGGGGGGGGGGGGGTGAGAGACCAAGTAAATACCTTGATATATCAAGTAAATACCTTGATATATCATTTTTATTAATCCAGTCTCGAAACTCTTTGGAAAATGTTCAAATGTGTGTGAAATCTTATGGGACTTAACTGCTAAGGTCATCGGTCCCTAAGCTTACACACTACTGAACCTAAATTATCCTAAGGACAAACACACACACCCATGCCCGAGGGAGGACTCGAACCTCCGACGGGACCAGCCACACAGTCCATGACTGCAGCGCCTGAGACCGCTCGGCTAATCCCGCGCGGCAACTCTTTGGACTGAACGGTATTACATGTCGTAGCTGCACATTGTTTGTAATTAAAGAGGTCAATGTTTTGAACAGCTGCATTAGATTGATAACTTTCCACAGAAACACAGCAGATACTGATCAATGTTGTATGTGTTTTATCTGATGACTCATTGTTATAAATCTTATTTTCCTATCAAGTTGTGCTTACCCATCTCAACACCTTACATCACCATAAAGTAATGATAACTTGAATTATTCTTCGTAAAAAATTCTGCTTCTCACGTTCAGCACTTCAGTACCAAAAAACTTAGTAACAAACCACTGGAGACTATCGGCTCCTCATGCCAGTAGATGTAACAAAAATCCTGGGTCAACGTCTAAAAGTGTCAGTAGACTTCACGTTTCTCTTTTAACAGTCATAAATCACAATCACTTTGAAAATATCGCTTAAAGTGCTGTCAAAATATTGTCAGGAGCCACCATCGACGTCTCCACCGAAGAAGAGACAGGGCAGTACTCATCGTGTGACCAACTTTCGTGCATCTATGAAGTTGGAAGTGTGATATGCAATAAATGTGAGAAAGGGAGCTGCAACATACAGAATAAAATAAGTGCGTCTAACTGTTAATTAAAATCAACTTGGAAAATGTTGTAGCTAAAGAAACAGTTATTTTTATAGAACAGCGGCAGCGTTGACAATGTAAGTAATAAAACCTTAGTATTACGCCAAATGACGATGAATCAAAACCCGAAACGCGTCTTGGCATTGATAAAGCAATATAAGTAGTGCCTGAAAGGTGTATTTCTTCAAGCAATTTAATCCACAGCCATGGAGTGGATAAATAAATAACGGAGGAGACCAGGCCACATTTACGCGTGTGTCTTTTCGATTTCTTAAAATTTTATTTGTTAGATTTTTCATATTTAAAATTTTTTACTCCAAGAACATGAGTATTAAAGTGTAACTTGGAATATGTACTTGTAACTCAACATTCAAGTACAAAATAATTTCATATAGGCTCAAGTCGAACGCATAAACATGCCTCCGGTATGGGGCATGTTTACGCCCGTGTGGGGGTACGTTTACGCATATCACACGACGCAATAATGAGTAAACAAAATACTCTAATAAAATTTTCAAAATATGTTTCATTAGCAGTAAACAAAATTACAGGCTAGCTTACACTAATTGACATGGTGAAATACAAAAATGTTACTGCTAGCAAACAAATATTTTGACGAACGTCCCCTTGTTGGGATATTATGGGATACGTAGAAGATTGAATGTTAATTAAAGGCCTATTCATCATTACTGTCCGAATTGCTGTTCATGCACACAAACAATAATGTGTTTCATATGGCATTCGTCGTAAAACCACCTATTATATCTAAAGCACTGAACCCATTCCTGACTTCTTTTTGGTTGATTGTAGCGTTTCAAGCAGTAAAGACAAACACAATTTTCATCCTCTTTATCTGGCTGCTGGGGGTTATAAGAGAAAGGAAGAAGAATTGGATGGTACAGTGGCTGACAGACGCTTTGAAAGGATTAGTTTGTGAGAGGAGACTGAGAGGAAGCAGGAGATCCAAAGTGATAGGCGACATACAGTAAATAGAGCCGGAAAATAGACGTACCTGAGGAGAATGGCAGAAGAGAGGAGAGCATGAGGATTTACCATGTGGAAACCTGGATTTGGGCAGAAAACTAATGAGGACGTTAGAAGTAGGCCTCTCAACATTTTCCCTTCTCCTTGCTTTTAACAATTTCTTGCGCTTACCAGTCTTTCTTCTCATAAAATAAATTCTTTCTGCTTGAGATTCGTGAGATTCACACTGCTTTTTTAGCAACTTCTGTCTTTGACTCCACTAAGCCTCCTTTTATTTCTTAGACTGGGTTTCCAAATGCTGTTATCTAAACTCCTGGAAATGGAAAAAAGAACACATGGACACCGGTGTGTCAGACCCACCATACTTGCTCCGGACACTGCGAGAGGGTTCTACAAGCAATGATCACACGCACGGCACAGCGGACACACCAGGAACCGCGGTGTTGGCCGTCGAATGGCGCTAGCTGCGCAGCATTTGTGCACCGCCGCCGTCAGTGTCAGCCAGTTTGCCGTGGCATACGGAGCTCCATCGCAGTCTTTAACTCTGGTAGCATGCCGCGACAGCGTGGACGTGAACCGTATGTGCAGTTGACGGACTTTGAGCGAGGGCGTATAGTGGACATGCGGGAGGCCGGGTGGACGTACCGCCGAATTGCTCAACACGTGGGGCGTGAGGTCTCCACAGTACATCGATGTTGTCGCCAGTGGTCGGCGGAAGGTGCACGTGACCGTCGACCTGGGACCGGACCGCAGCGACGCACGGATGCACGCCAAGACCGTAGGATCCTACGCAGTGCCGTAGGGGACCGCACCGCCACTTCCCAGCAAATTAGGGACACTGTTGCTCCTGGGGTATCAGCGAGGACCATTCGCAACCGTCTCCATGAAGCTGGGCTACGGTCCCGCACACCGTTAGGCCGTCTTCCGCTCACGCCCCAACATCGTGCAGCCCGCCTCCAGTGGTGTCGCGACAGGCGTGAATGGAGGGACGAATGGAGACGTGTCGTCTTCAGTGATGAGAGTCGCTTCTACCTTGGTGCCAATGATGGTCGTATGCGTATTTGGCGCCGTGCAGGTGAGCGCCACAATCAGGACTGCATACGACCGAGGCACACAGGGCCAACACCCGGCATCATGGTGTGGGGAGCGATCTCCTACACTGGCCGTACACCACTGGTGATCGTCGAGGGGACACTGAATAGTGCACGGTACATCCAAACCGTCATCGAACCCATCGTTCTACCATTCCTAGACCGGCAAGGGAACTTGCTGTTCCAACAGGACAATGCACGTCCGCATGTATCCCGTGCCACCCAACGTGCTCTAGAAGGTGTAAGTCAACTACTCGGGTCAGCAAGATCTCCGGATCTGTCCCCCATTGAGCATGTTTGGGACTGGATGAAGCGTCGTCTCACGCGGTCTGCACGTCCAGCACGAACGCTGGTCCAACTGAGGCGCCAGGTGGGAATGGCATGGCAAGCCGTTCCGTAGGACTACATCCAGCATCTCTACGATCGTCTCCATGGGAGAATAGCAGCCTGCATTGCTGCGAAAGGTGGATATACACTGTACTAGTGCCGACATTGTGCATGCTCTGTTGCCTGTGTCTATGTGCCTGTGGTTCTGTCAGTGTGATCATGTGATGTATCTGACCCCAGGAATGTGTCAACAAAGTTTCCCCTTCCTGGGACAATGAATTCACGGTGTTCTTATTTCAATTTCCAGGAGTGTATAAAGTTTTCTTGACTGGGATATCAGTTACGATGTCAATGAATGAAACTTAAAAATTAAAAAAAGGCCCAAAAACCTCTAAAAAGTAAAACGCAATATGTGTTGTCGCTTTAAGTTTAATATAAATGGTAATATTTTGATCCAAGCGTCGTCTGGGACAGCTAAGTCCATAAAAAAAAATGAAGTTAACAGCAGCTGTCCCTTCTAGAACAGCGTACTATCATTATCGCTGGGTGTAAACCTGTTCTGTTTGGCGTCATCTCTTCCAGGCCTGTGCGTTCCACATTCACACCTCAAAATGGTGAATGAAGTTATAATTACTTATTATGCAAAATATGAAAACCAATCCGCCGTTAATCAGCCTAGCATTGTTAAAGAATAGAGTTACCTATTTATCATATTTTTACATCATTATATACGAACTTAAATTCATGCATTAATCTGCCTTACGAGGGCCACGTCTTGCAGAGGTTTGATGGTAGGGCACTGGCTCACGATTCATTACATGGCGAGTGCGCTGCGCGTGGGCGCCGCTCGGGGCGTAGTGTGACCGAGTGCGGCAACTCGAGCGGGTAGTCACGTGACGCCAAGGCGTCGTTGAAGATTGTGTCTATATTGGGAATTTTTCGGAGTCAATTAAGACTAAAACTCAACGATTTAATATTGTTGTTTTGATACTTACCTACGTCGCCTAGGTAGCTGACTTGTGTTTAAATTTCATACTTAATCAGTTTTAAATACACTCTGTTTTTAGTTTATTTACTTAGCTGTAGTGCAACGTGGTGACGCTTGGATGAAAATATTATTACATGTATTAAGCTTAAAAGGGCAATTAACATTCTATTTTCTACTTTTTTTGGAGGTTCTTTGTGTCATGGGTTTTTTAAATTTTTTAATTAAGTTTTATTTCATACTTTTTAAACTTCATGTTTTACTAGTAGACACGGTACGACGGACACACTATCCCCACATTGACACAAATACTTCCCGGGACAAAATACTAGATCTATTTCTCTTACGCGCTTCACCCTTTTCTTTTTTTAATTCACACCTTTATCCATTAATTCTGTTTTAGTACGTATTTATATAATTTAGGTAACAATAGCAATAAGCTGTGGCGACAATTGTAAATCAAAACGGAAAAAAGTGGGCTGCCATAGCTCTCTCTTGCAATAGGCTATCTAAGCTATTAGGGTTCAAAATGGTTCAAATGGCTCTAAGCACTATGAGACTTATTATCTAAGGTCATCAGTTCCCTAGACGTAGAACTACTTCAACCTAACTAACCTACGGACATCACACACATCCATGCCCTAGGCAGGATTCGAACCTGCGACCGTAGCAGCAGTGCGGTTCCAGATTGAAGCACCTAGAAGCGCTCGGCCACAGCGGCCGGCTAGCTATTAGGGTAAAATCATTTGACTTAGTGCTGAACTGTAGACATCAATAATAACTACAAAAAGTCTGCGAGAGCATATGTATATCTTTTGCAGTTGAATCACAGTCATCTTTTTTCTGCTTTGTAGATGCTGAAACGGGTGACTTATAGAGCCATAAATCACCGTTGCTGTTCAACCGTAAAAGATAAACATAGATCCTCTCAGACTTTTATTTAGATCTTTTTGTACTCTGCAATCTGGTACTACGTAGCTTGGTGTAACTCTTATACACTGAAGAGCCAAAGAATCTGGCACATCTGCCTAATATCGTGTAGGACGCCCGCGAGCACGCAGAAGTGCCGCAACAGGATGTGACATGGGCTCGACTAATTTCAGAAGTAGTGCTGGAGGGAACTGACACCGTGAATCCTGGAGGGCTGTCCGTAAATCCGTAACAGTACGAAGGGGTGGAGATGTCTTCTGAACAGCATGTTGCAAGGCAACCCAGATATGCTCAACAGTGTTCGTGTCTAGGGAGTTTAGTGGCCAGCGGAAGTGTTTAAATTCACAAGAATATTCCCGGAGCCACTATGTAGAAATTCTGGACGTATGGGGTGTCTCATTGTCCTGTTAGAATTACGCAAGTTCGTCGGAATGCACAATGGACATGAATGGATGAAGGTGATTAGACAGGATGCTTACGTACGTACGACCTGTGAGAGTCGTGTCTAGACGTATCAGCGATCCCATATCACTCCAACTGCACACGTCCCATACCATCACACAGCCTGCACCAGCTTGAACAGTCCCCTGTTGACGTGTTGGGTCCATGGATTCATGAGGCTGTCTTCATGCCTGTACACGTCCATCCGCTCGATACAATTTGATATGAGACTCTTCTGACCAGGAAACTTACGTCCAGTCACTAACAATCCAATGCCAGTATTGACGGGCCCAGGCAAGGCGTAAAGCTTTGTGTAGCGTATTCATCAAGGGTACGCGAATGGGCCTTCGGCTCGGAAGCCCATATCGATGGCGTTTCGTTGAATCCTTCGCACGCTGACATTTGTTGATGGCCAGCATTGAAATCTGCAGCAATTTGCCAACAGGTTGACTTCTGTCACGTTGAACGATTCTCTTCAGTCGTCGCTGGTCCCGTTCTTGCAGGGTCTTTTTCTTGTCACAACGATGTCGGAGATTTGATGTTTCACCGGATTTCTGACATTCACGGTACACTCGTGAAATGATCGTACGGGAAAATCCCCACTTCATCGAAACCTCGGAGCTGCTGAGTCGCTTCGCTCGTGTGCCGACTGTAACACCACGTTCAAACTCACTTAAATCTTGATAACCTGCCATTGTAGGAGCAGCAACCGATCTAACAACTGCGCCAGACACTTGTTGTCTTATATAGGCGTTGCCGACCGCAGCGCCGTATTCTGCCTGCTTACATGTCTCTGTATTTGAATAAGCATACCTATGCCAACTTCTTTGGCACTTTACTGTATGTTACGTTGCGTATATTAAGAGAGCGCACTGGCGGAAAATGTTTTTAATTAATTTAACTGATGAAACGTGAACGGCTGAACAGGTTGTTGTGAAACATAAAAAAACTGTATTAAAATCGCACCTTTCGTTTGTGAGCTACGATGCCGCAGACAGATACACAGACAAACACGTTAAACTTATATCACACATCTGCACGCCCCATCGCCATGTCTGAATTGGTTTCAAAGCTACAATAGTAACTTTCAGGCTTTCTGATTGCACAAATGTACCTCGTAAGGTAGAACATGTATTTTACTCCTCTCAGTACCAAAAAGTTTGCTTCCTACGAGATTCGATATTTGAATGACAAAATTTACTCACCTTGCACAAAAAGACAAATATGTTCCTCGCCTTAAGAGCTTCACTCAGCTGGTGCCGTGAAGCTTGTGAGACTCTTCAGTTGTTGGAATTACTTATCTTCCACTGTCAAGCAAAAATGGTTCCCGACAAATGTGCTCTGCGTAAACGTGCCCCATGCGCAATCGTACCCCGGTCTCACCTACTCTATTCCACTTCAAGATACGAAAACAGAAAAAAATGTTAACATTGGGGCTGATAACCTGCTTAAAATTACAGTCCCGTTCAGGTACGCCTCAGATGAGCAACATGAAGACTTGCTAATGAGCTGCTGCAGCCGTGTAACTAGTAGGCCCCGGCAGTGGCGCCTGCTGCTCGGATGCGAGTGTCCCGCGACTGTACCGCTGGGCACACAACACAGCGCAGCGCAGAGCGGCCTTAATTGAATTTCCCCGGTATTTGCGGTCGGTGTCGGGTTTCTGACCCCTGAGGTGGAGGCAGAGGCGCTGGCGCCACGCTCCTGCTCTGGGTCAATCCAGGACCGCTCCTCCCAGCCTTCCCGTGGGCGGCTGTGGCGCCAGCCCTCCGGCTGCTACCTGCCCTCTATAATGGCGCTTCGTCAAACGACGCTTTGTATCAGCTCCTTCCACCATCTGCATAGCCATTAGCCGACAGCGCAGACAATTAAGCCGTCGGCACAAGGGCCTTGCATTCGAAAGTCAACGTTGAGCGTGCCGAGTTCAAGGTGCTGCTGAACGTTCAGGAACGATGCGGTTTGTGCATACGGTACCCGTGCCTGAAGATGGTTTATGGGACCGCAGCGCGCTCCAGCACCAGTTGTGGCTGTATCTGGCTCGGAAATCCAGAAGACGCCATTCAGAGATAGTCACACCTTCGGCATCAAGTGAGGTATCGTGGTGCCCTCTATGCGCTCTGTAAATGCGAGAGCCCTCAAGTCGTAGCGGCAGTAGCTATTTTACCTCGGAAGATGTCTCCCGCTATTGGAGATAAAACTTCAGAAAACAGTTTTATACATCGACCACGACCTCTCAGCCCAGACGTTGTAACTGAAGAATCACAAAGTTTGTTTTCTACGCCAGCTGTGATACAAAGCACATTTCGTCCCTTCTTCGTATGCTGGCCACGTTCTTCTGTCGTACTATATACAAACAGAATCTTCAACATTCATGAACATCTTACAAGACAAAAAGGAAAGCTCAATACACAGTCAGTAAGGACATTTGTTTTTAAAAAAATCCATTAAAAATAGTGCTACACAAAACTTCCTGGCAGATTAAAACTGTGTGCCGAGCCAAGACTCGAACTCGGGACCTTTGCCTTTCGCCGGCAGGAGTTAAAATATCATTCTGGGAACATCCCCCAGGCTGTGGCTAAGCCATGTCTCCGCAATATCCTTTCTTTCAGGAGTGCTAGTTCTGCAAGGTTCGCAGGAGAGCTTCTGTAAAGTTTGGAACGTAGGAGACGAGGTACTGGCAGATGTAAAGCTGTGAGGACGGGGCGTGAGTCCTGCTTGGGTAGCTCAGTTGGTAGAGCACTTGCCCGCGAAAGGCAAAAGTCCTGAGTTCGAGTCTCGGCCCGGCACACAGTTTTAATCTGCCAGGAAGTTTCATATCATCGCACACTTCGCTGCAGAGTGAAAATCTCATTCCAGTGCTATACAAATTTACAACTGTGTTATTCTCACTGATCAGTAAAATCCTAAGTAATTCTTACTTGAAAGTGTTTCTATCCAGCACAACCTTTGACTGGTTGGTTGGTGTGGGTGAGGTGATCAAATAGCGAGGTCATCAGTCGCGTCGAATTAGGAAACCAAGGGAAAGGAAGACGCCCGTGCCTTTCAAAGGAACCGTCCTGGCATTTGCCTGAAGCGATTTAGGGAAATCACAGAGACCTAAATCAGGATGGACGGACGGGGGTTTCAACCGAAGTCCTCTCGAATGCTAACCACTGTCCCACCTCACTTGGTGGCAGAAGCTTTAGAGGATGGAAAATACAAGAATAAATAAGAAAGTGCAAAATATCTAACAGCAAGTACTGCAATCTCTCTTGTAAATAAACTCAATCGAACACATACAATCCTGAGAGGGAAACAACTTACACTGACATGAACGGTGAGAAAAAAAAAGGAAAAAAAAGAAAAATGATGTCGTGAAACACGAACATGCCACACATAGTATACCACGCTACGGTGACATAGACAGCTTTGTCTTCTGTGTTACTATCTCAGAAGGCTTTCATCGCGGCTATATTATTAACTGGCATTTAATTGTAACAAATCTTATCAGAAAGAATATGTTTCTGCCTTGAAACGGATACTTTCATAACACGGTAATTTCAAATGGTTCAAATGGCTCTAAGCACTATGGGACTCAACATCTGAGATCATCAGTCCCTTAACTACTTAAACCTAGCTAGCCTAATGACATCACACACATCCATGCCCGAGGCAGGATTCGAACCTGCGACCGTAGCAGCAGCGCGGTTCCAGACTGAAGTGCCTAGAACCGCTCGGCCACAACGGGCGGCTTCGATAGTTTCAATTCGAAAATTATGCAACGACCAAAATGATGTTTCCTGCAATTTTGTTACAGCAGATTGCACCGATAAAAGAGATGTTTTCGATAGACCAGTTTTTTGGTGCTTTGAAATAACAGATACTCGTAGGACGTAAGTTATAATGTAAAACAGCCTAATTATGGGCTTCAATTGCAAGGCAGTATGGCATCTCCCGACTCTTACTGTCCAAGTAATGTACGGGTCTTTTTCCATCTCACTGATCTATCTTCAAACGCACATTCAGAATATCTGCCACGCTTGATATTGCCCTGAACGTTCGGAAGGAAGCCCCAGCATGCTTTTTCCACGCTATGATGTCAGAATCTCAGCACGCATAACTTTGACGTTCGAATGCACGGTCGGTGTGCCGACAGTTTTAGGGAACTAAGGTAGGAAAGTTAGAGGAGCCAAGAGTGGACGGTTCAAAGCAACATCTACACTATCTGAACCAGAATCGGCACTTCATCGCTACGTCGGAGATGCTGTGTCCCATCGCTCGTGCGCCGACTATAACACACCGTTCAAACTCACTTAAATCTTTATAACCTGACATTGTAGCAACAGTAACCGATCTAACAACTGCGCCAGACACTTGTTGTCTTATACAGTCCTCGCCGACCACAACGCCGTATCCCGCCCGACTGCATATTTTTGTATTTGAAAACGCATGTGTACACCAGTTTCTTTGGAGCTTCAGTGTGTGATGTGAAGGAAGGACTCTTATCTGGAGGTGAATTTTAAGCGAACTGTATACACACGATGGTTATAACGAACAAACCGTTGAAAGGAACACATTTTAATTTCTACATGAGATGGGCCAAAACTGGTGGTCTTGGTGGTTACGCAGATTGGATCGATCGGCCAATGATTCAGTTTTCTCCAAATGTATTACAGAGTAGCTGAGTGATATCACGAGCAGTGTGAGGTGGAGCTCTATCGTACATCAAAACAGTTGAATCCAAAGCACCTTTCTCCCGCAGAGTAGGGGTCATGTACTGCCGAAGCAGAGCACATTGACTTAAACCGTTTACGCTGTATATCCTTGGTCCCTTGGGTCCGAACTCCTCCAAGAAAAATGGCTCACTCACGAGCTGTGCAGTGAAGGCAACCCACAAATTAAGGCATTCACTATGCAGAGGAACTTCATGAATGTTCATTGGCGGTGACATTTCCGAAACAGCGCAATTGTGAGTATTCTCTGCGCCGGTGAGCCTAAGCGGTTCTTTATTACTCCACAAAATGTTCCGAGGCCACATGTCGTCAATTTCAGTCCTTGCGAGAAACGTAAGAGCGAATTCTACTCAAATGTCGGCGTCTTGTGGCAGAAGTTGGTGCATAATCCGAAGTTAGTAAAGAATGTCATTTCACAAATGATCGAAGCGCGTTTTGAACGGTGGACCGTTGAACGTTCAGCTGCCATTACACAGCTCGTTAACTGCTTGAAGGCCACACTTCATGTCCAGCATTCGCAGTCATGCAACAGAAACTTCTTCAACAATCGATGGCACTATTGGCCGTCCTCCTCTCTCAGTAGCAATCTGAATCATTGGCTGATCGTTCCAAACTGCATGTCCACAAAGAACACCAGATTTGAACCATCTCGTGTAGAAATTAAAATGCGCTTGTTTTGTGAGGTAGCAATATTTTGCAACCATATATGAATAATTTTGTCAACACGTATTTAATTTATTTGGATGGAGCTATGGAATTATTAATCATTTATTGGTTGACAATGGGTAGCCTCATACTAACATTTCTGTAGAGGTGCACGCTTTGAATGTAATTTCGTGCTGTCTCTGACAGTAGGGAGAACGTCGGCGTGGTCTCTATGATTGACGCGAAACAAAGGCTGCAGGAACGGCAGTTTTATGGCTCTGGAAGGTCAACGACCCGTCGTGAGGTCGGCGGAAAGGGGCTTCTAGCGACCGACCTGTGGTCGCTAAGGAGACTGTCGCGAGGCAGTGCTGAAAACATAAAATCGCAGAGATATCGTCCTACAAGTGACGCGACCAGTCCTTTTTACGAGGCGTATTCAAGTTCTAAGGCCTCCAATTTTTTTTCTCCGGACTGGAAACAGATAGAAACATGCGCATTGTTTTAAAATGAGGCCGCGTTAATTGTCAATACGTCCCAGAGATGGCAGCACCGTACGGCAGATGGAATTTTACCGCCAGCGGCGAGAATGAGAACTGTTTTAAATTCTTAAAATGGCGACGTTTTCCTTACTTGAACAGCGTGCAATCATTCGTTTTCTGAATTTGCGTGGTGTGAAACCAATTGAAATTCATCGACAGTTGAAGGAGACATGTGGTGATGGAGTTATGGATGTGTCGAAAGTGCGTTCCTGGGTGCGACAGTTTAATGAAGGCAGAACATCGTGTGACAACAAACCGAAACAACCTCGGGCTCGCACAAGCCGGTCTGACGACATGATCGAGAAAGTGGAGAGAATTGTTTTGGGGGATCGCCGAATGACTGTTTAACAGATCGCCTCCAGAGTTGGCATTTCTGTGGGTTCTGTGCACACAATCCTGCATGACGACCTGAAAATGCGAAAAGTGTCATCCAGGTGGGTGCCACGAATGCTGACAGACGACCACATGGCTGCCCGTGTGGCATGTTGCCAAAGAATGTTGACGCGCAACGACAGCATGAATGGGACTTTCTTTTCGTCTGTTGTGACAATGGATGAGACATGGATGCCATTTTTCAATCCAGAAACAAAGCGCCACTCAGCTCAATGGAAGCACACAGATTCACCGCCACCAAAAAATTTCGGGTAACCGCCAGTGCTGAAAAAATGATGGTGTCCATGTTCTGGGACAGCGATGGCGTAATACTTACCCATTGCGTTCCAAAGGACACTACGGTAACAGGTGCATCCTACGAAAATGTTTTGAAGAACAAATTCCTTCCTCACTGCAACAAAAACGTCCGGGAAGGGCTGCGCGTGTGCTGTTTCACCAAGACAACGCTCCCGCACATCGAGCTAACGTTACGCAACAGTTTCTTCGTGATAACAACTTTGAAGTGATTCCTCATGGTCCCTACTCACCTGACCTGGCTCCTAGTGACTTTTGGCTTTTTCCAACAATGAAAGACACTCTCCGTGGCCGCACATTCACCAGCCGCGTTGCTATTGCCTCAGCTATTTTCCAGTGGTCAAAACAGACTCCTAAAGAAGCCTTCGCCGCTGCCATGGAATCATGGCGTCAGCGTTGTGAAAAATGTGTACGTCTGCAGGGCGATTACGTCGAGAAGTAACGCCAGTTTCATCGATTTCGGGTGAGTAGTTAATTAGAAAAAAAATAGGAGGCCTTATAATTTGAATGCACCTCGTAGAATGAGGAACGCAAGTGGAATGCCTGCTTCAGATGCAGGCTGACAGTGCAGAAGTTCTCACGCCAGACGCCTAGGCGTATCCTCACTTAAAGACACAGAAACGTATCTGGTTGGCTAAATTGTAGATGGAGAGGTGTCACACTTTGTACTAAAAGTTTCGGCCTAGCTGAGTATCAGCTGAAGGCGCTTGGCTGACAGTTTAATGACGTGTAGAGTGGTAGATATTCCGTTTGTAATGGGATGGTGATTAGTTGGAAGGAGAGTTCACACCAACGAGACGAAGTTTGCTCTAAATTGGGCTCATCGCGAAGAGGAGATTCCCTGGGAGGTGTCAGTAGGACAAAAAAATTGGTTCAAATGGCTCTAAGTACTATGGGATTTAACATCTGAGGTCATCTGTCCCCAAGACTTAAAACTACTTAAACCTAACTAACTTAAGGAGATCACACACATCCATGCCCGAGGCAGGATTCGACCATGCGACCGTAGCAGCAGCGCGGTTCCGGACTGAAGCGCCTAGAACCGCTTGTCCACATCTTCCGGCTCGGTAGGCGATTTTGGGGACACTCTGGCGGGTGTCTGTAGGACGCACTTCGCTGGACAGCGTTTTGGGACATTGCTGGCCAGGGGTCTGCGAACAGTCTCAACATTAAAGTGCTGATTTCGACACTAGGAACGGCATCATTAGACTCTCTGTGAATGGAGATATGAACCTGTACTTCATTTGGAGTATGAGGCATTGTGTAGAGCTTCTTTATGACACCACGCATGAGTCAAGCCTCTTCTTCTGGCTAACGAGCAAGCAGAACTCTTGATTCGTCCCGGCATTGTATGTAAGTAGTTTTGACCCATGAGTTTGAGGACGCTGTTTCACGAACTCTGAGAATTTTCAGCTAAGCAACGCACTTCTTCTGCACGACACCAGCAGTGGTGAGCAGATCACCGCTCCAGAATTGCTCTTCGCAGCACTGAATACAGTGATATAGGTAATCTTCATCAGTAAATGTGTTTAGTTCCACTTGTTTGATAGTAGAGCATTTTACTGTCAGCGTCAGTCCGGGTGGAGATTTTCTTAACTTCGATGATAATCAGTATCAGCTACCTAGTGTTTCCGTCGTACAAATGGAGTCGCGCTTTCGATTCACGTCATGGACGTTTTGCCAATATAAAATTTAGGTTAATGAGTAGAAGCTGACGTTCTACGTCTATAATTGTTCACTTCACATATGCTTTTTGAGTGTTGTCTTTGTTCTACTCTTTCTGGAATTAGACTTCAAATACCACCTGTGATCAAGTTAGAGTGGATTATCGTCACAGGTAGGGGAATTAATGTATATGTTACTTCCAGCTGCAGGTTGTCAATGGCAGGGCTAATTTAATTCGCCTTTTAGGCGTGATAACACCGATGCGAATACGACATTGATAGATATCACTCATAGACACACGCAATTAGGGCGATAGTGTTGGAGTTTAAATGGTGTATTCGTTATTTCTCCGCAGCATGTAGTTACAAATGTTACTACAAAGTTTAGTTGTTCAACGAACTTACATTTTTCATGGGGTCCTCTCAAGTAGCAAACTTTTAATCATACCCAATTATACATTCAGTGGATTGAGTGACAGCGTACTGCCTCGCTAACCAATTTATCTAAGACTTTAACAGTATATCTATATATTAATCAACACATAAAGCGCCTAAAACTAGTATCATAACTATAATTAGAGCTTTGTGGTACATAACCGTGAAACGTAGCTTTTCCTCCTTCGACAAACGTTGAGCTGCATTCAAAGCGGTAACAATTTATCATAATTGCTTTCGCTTATAAATAAACATATGTAACCAGTGAAAATACAGACGTTGGAGAAAGACACGGAAGCAGCAAAACGGCAACATATTACGTTGCCCAGTATGGTGCAGGAAACACGTTGGCCTTCCCTTCCTATTGTCTTGCTGCTGACAGGGTTCGCGAGAGCGACATTAAGTACTGCACTGACATTTGCAGCTCTTGCCCTCTTATTTTTCGTCACAATCTTCTTTAATGCCCGTCTGTCACGATCACTCAGTAGTCACTTTTGTCTGCTTTGTAATTTATCTGGTGATGTTTATCCGTTTTCCTTGTATGCGGTACAAATATTCGATAGGGTGCCTCTTGAAACACCTATGAACTACTGAGCCTTGGTTGGAACGATGGCGTATTAAAGTAAACGTTGACAAGCCCGAAGTAGTTCTCTTCTGACGCAGACCAAAGCTATTGCGTAAACATCAACACCGTACAGGTAGCACTAAATGCACGTCCAATACGTTTCCGAGAGAAAGTCAGGTACCTCGGAATCTGGCTGGACCGGAAACGTACATGGGAGAACCACATTGATTACGTTGCCAACGCAGCGTACGCGAGTCTCAAACAACTCTACCCAATGCTCAGCAGGCAAAGTACAATGAATAGGAGGATGTCGAGGTCCATATACATGACACTGATTACATCTCTGATGACGTACGCAGCTCCTGTCTGGAATACGTAGCTCCTACACGCTTGTGCCACCTGCAGATCGTACAGTACGAAGTACTATGCATCATTAGCAACGCTCAACACTACACACGCATCGTGGATCTTCACAATGAATACTACCTTTGAACCGTCAAGGAAGTATTGAGAATACACGCCACACGATTATACAGGAGCTCGAGACACTCGAACAATCTTTTCATCCTTACTCTGTGTAGCTATGATCTCAACCATAAGTGGAAGGATAAGCGGCCCAAGACTCTACTAGATAGGGCATAACCACCTAAGGCAATCTAACATACACCCACAAGCGACAACATCGGTAAGCCCCTGTATATCAACAACGTTGACTGGATATGGCAACTGCTATTAAGGACGACCAACCGGCTACAGCAGGGAAACCGGCAAGCTCGCAGACTGACGCACAAACAAGCCGCCAACATTACCCGACACTGTGAATCTGATATATGACCTATCGGACACAAAACGATGATGAACCTGTTACAGGTATGCTGACGCTGACCGAGAAATCAACACCAGCACCCAGCGCCAGCCGTCGACTCACACAACGATAGAGGTATCGACCTGCATGATACCCGCTACGTACAAAGCCTACCCTTGCATGACCTCTCGCAGGCAGCAAGAAAAGCGCTGCTGCTCTTACAACCCGACCCAACCTTCGCAGAGGTTTCTTTTTCCCTTGGCTCTTGCCTTGCCACTCCCCCCCCCCCCTCGCCCCCCCCCTCTGCCCTTCAAACCGCTACCCTCTGTTCAACTTCCGACCAAATCTATCTCTAGATGAGCGCGTATTAAGGGTCCACCTTAACGAGACGTACGCAAACATCGCAGTAGCCACATCCTGCTAGACCTCACTTTAGTGAAAGCTAATCCTGATGCAGAGATGGCGGTAGACCTTTTGTGTTCGTCATCATGACGGTGTGGGCGTAGAGGGGATCCACCTCCTTTTAAAAAAAAAAAAAAAAGCAAAGGAATCTTGAAACATCAAACACTTCGTCAACTCGTTTGCGGAAGCACCCACCAATTGAACACCAACGATTTTCCCACACAGAAGACTGTTCTGACGACGGGTGGCACTTGCAACGACTGAGAACATCGCACAGGCGCTGTTCTTCGTCAAATACGACAGCGCAGCCTGCAGACTTAGCTATCATCTGCATTTTTATGTCCATGTTAGCATTTCTCGCGTTGTTTCAATATTTTTGCCCAACCCCAGTAACAGCAATATCTAAGATTTGGTCTTAGCGTAAAATGTAACTAACAGCTTTATACTAACATCATGTGACGATTTAGGTTTGACGCTGGCTACGTGCGCAATGGTAACTCCACATATGTTGCTATTCTGTTGGGGTGGGAAGAGGCGCTGGGAGGGAGTGAAGGGGTAGGGTGCCTTCTACTGGAAGATAATATCGTAACGTCATAGTCGTCAAGAAATTTCCTCCAATTGTTTTCATTGTGCTTCGTCTCTGTGACACTAGTGTAACAAAGCATAACTGGAAAACGAAGAAAAATTTAAATCCAGATAACTGCACAGGTAATTTCTATTGCCACAGTTACTGAATGCGACTTCAGCGTGTTAAGACTGTTCCACCTCGCTCCGTGACCAAAGTTGAACTTAGTATTCAGGAGTATTCTGAGTCCACGGACTGACGGGTTGGGCAGATTAACTCAAGTAGCCACGGCCGTCCACAACAAAGTGCCCGGGCTCGGACAGGACGTGCGTCACGGTGACAGACCGGTCCGAGGAGGGCAGCGCAAGGCGCGGAGAGGTGGCCCGGTTCCCAGGCACGGGGTCAACGCTTCCGTCTGGGAACGTCCCACGTGCAAACAGCCCGCGGGCCCACAAAAACCGCGGGCAGCCGCCGCCGGCGATCAAATATTGTCCCGGGCCGGGCCGGCGTGTCCCGTCCCGCCCCGGCGGCCGGTCCCCGTCCCTGCCGCCGGGTCCACCGCGCTTCCGGCACTCAGCGCCTTCCGGGCCCGCGGCTCAGGCCTGCCCTGCGCTCTGCTCCACTGTTTGCACTCGCAGCCGTCGCCTCCCGCACGCTGCACCCGTTCCTCGGCTCTCCGCGCTCTACTGTGCTGGCCACTGCTCGACCGGTTCCCACATTAATCTTCCTGCCGTCACAAGCCGAAGAGTTCTTATACGTTCTCTTATTCTTCTCCATTGCTTTTATACATGGTGAACCCGACTCTACCGAAAAAAATGTGGAGTAATGCCGTGCTCTCGGGTGTAAGGCCAAGTTGTTGATTCTGTTTGGAAGCCTGCCATCCCTTTCGAAAACCTAGATTTTTTTTTTCAAACAGTCTGGTTTATACCTACATTTACTGCTAAAATGTGGAAGCCATCTTGTGGTATGTGGTGGAGGTTACTTTGTGTCGCACTGTAATTTCACCCTTTCCTGCTACAGTGGCGAATAGTTCAGAGGAAGAGAGATTGTCGGTAAGCCTCCGTCTGAGCTTGAATTTCCCTAATTTTATCTTGACGGTCTACTCGCGAGATGCAGGTTCGAGGACGGAATATACTTGTCGACTCTCCCGGGAACGTACGCTCTCGGAACTTTAACGATAATCCAACTGTGACGCAGAATGACTCTCTCGGCCGGCCGGTGTGGCCGAGCTGTTTTAGGCGCTTCATTCTGGAACCGCGCGACCACTACGGTCGCAGGTTCGAATCCTGCCTCGGGCATTGATTTGTGTGATGTTCCTAGGTTAGCTAAGTTTAAGTAGTTCTAAGTTCTAGGGGACTGATGACCTCAGATGTTAAGTCCCATAGTGCTCAGAGCCATTTGAACCATTTAACTCTCTCGCAGCGTCTGCGACTGAAGTTGGTCGATAATCTCTGTGATGCTTTCTTGCTCACTAAATGAACCTGTAACGAAACACACTGATCTTGTTTACATCTTCGCTATTTCCTCTATCATACTCACGAGTAGTATTTAAGTATTAATCAAACAAGTGTTCTGTAAGCTACTTCCTTTGTTGATCGGCTACATTTCCTGAGGATTCTTCCAATGAATCTCACTCTGCCATCTGCTTTACTCGCAACTAATTTTACGTGGTCGTTCCATTTCAAACGGCTCCGTACGTGTATTACTGGATATTTTATGGTAGTAATTGCTTCCAGTGATTATTCTGCAGTTGTATAATCAAGCAACAAAAAGTATTACTGCCAATGTATTCGCAGTGCACTACTTCTGATTTTGTTGAGGATCAATTGACACTCCCTACACCAAACGTCGGTCCTCTTCTGGGGTTCTTGCATTTAACTACAATTTTCTGCCACTGCGACTTCTCTATATACAACAACATCAAACACAAAAATCCTTATGCAACTTCCTCCGTTATCTACTAGGTAATTTGTACAAATTGAAAAGGTAATGTTCCAATTACACACCACTGAAGAACGCCCGGAGCTACTTTTACGTCGGAAAACTCTCCGTTGACACGTTGTGTTCTATTTGCTAGAATCTTTCAAGTCCAATCACAGACTTAGGAAAACTCACACAAGTTCCTAGTTTATCTACTACGTCATTTATATATACTGTGAAAAGTAATCGCCCAATAACACACCACCATTGCACTACGGAAATTAATTTTTCGTCTGAAGACTTCTCTCCATTCAGAATGAAAGTCTGTGTTCCGTTTGCTAGAAACTCTTCAATCCACTTATATAGTTGCCCTGATATTCCATACGCTCGTATTTTGAACATTAGGTGGCAGCGCAGAACTGTATCGAAGGCCTTATGGAAGTCAACGAACACGTTATCTACATGGGCATCTGAACCTACCGCTTTAACGAACAGAGCGAGCTGTGTTTCACACGATCTTTGTTTTCGAAAGCCAGCGTATTCTCGGCCTCCAGAAATATCATAATACGTTACCATAAAATATGATCCGAAATTCTGCAACACACCGACCTCAGAGACATAGGCCTGTATTTTTGTGCGTCTGTTCGGCGTCCCTTATTGGAAATGAGTATGGTCTGTGCTTTTTCCAATCATTAGGAATGCTTAGTTGCTTGGGAGAGCTAAGGTACGCTGCTGCTAGAATATTGGCAAGTTCTTTAGCATAATATAAATAGGATCGAATTGGTGTCCCGTCAGGTCCAGTGGCCTTTTCTCTGTTGAGCAATTTATTTGAACCCCTATCACATGGTCACTCATATCGATGTCAGACATTTCCTCGTTCGTCAGACCATTTAACGGAGCCACTACAGTGGTATCTTCCTCTGTGAAACAGAGCGTCTTCCGTTTCAGTGGTATTATGGTCAGCGATTTTCTGGTCAGATATATTCGATCCGTTTAATGATTTAACATAATACCAATCTTGTAATAGACCACAATACACTGAACGTGATGCGTTAACAAAACAGTCTGAGTATATGACGAAGTGTCGGAGATGTTAAACTTCCGTAAAGAGTAAATTTCAAGGGAGGCTGCGGTATACGCGAAATTAACGAAGCTGAATTAAAAATTAGAACATTGTCTGCAAACATCGTAGCATACTGCTTCAAGTATAATAAGCTAATTCATGTAAGTTCAACTTGTGCAAGGCTATTATTTTTGTTATTTGTGATTTGTACTACTTAATTACCCTATATCTCTGACCTATTGTTGTTGACTTAATACGAGTACCTTGTGAGGTCTTAATGTGGAGCTGTAAAATTTTAAAGTAAGAGAGCTGCAAGCGCTCCGTTGCCCCTGAATTAATTGCGTAAAACGTGAATGGGGGACGTTTCGATGAAGTAAATCTTAGGCATCCACATGGCACAGGTGGTGGAAGTCGCGGACAAATGGTGTTGTGCAAGATCATAAATTCACGAAGACCAAATGTATTTTAGGTGTAATATAATGTTTGAAATAGACAACATACATAAGGTTTCCAGTCATGGATAAAAAAATTATCAGATAAAACTATTTAACAGAAAATTCAAAATAATGTTACTAACTTCTGAAACGCGATCTCAAGAGTTGGAGGAGCTGTTAGTAAGATACCTCAATTTACGTATGTTTAAATTAGGAAAGGATACCAATCCCCACGTGCTCTGATCAGAAAAGAAGAGGGAACAAAGGCATAACGTTCCCCACTACAAATTGGAATTCAAAATCCCAAACGAAAAACAAACACGACTCTGTATAAACTTAAGGCACGTGTAAAATACCGTTGCTTGCGGCAATCTCACGGATTGTTGAAGGTTGTCGGTTGAATGTCCCCAACTCGAAACCACAAGTGTATGAATCACGTTCATTCGATGTGTTACAAGGAACAGAGTGCTTAGTGCATAGCTCTGATTGGTCCGCAGCGGTGAAGGCTTCCGCGTGTACATAAGATACCTGCCGATTCCTCTGCAAAGATGCACCACTCCTACAGAGAGTCTTGAATTGACTTACGCATGGCGCGCAACTACACAATTTTAATGAAGCTCACGTATTTAATCTTGTATGCACAGTACTTCGACGGCTTACCCATTTGTTGTGGGAGTGTACGTCAGGTCCATCACTTTTGTGACTTATCGTCTGTTGGCGAAATCTATATTTTTAATCTTTCTTTTTCCTGTATTCACTTTTTTTGCATAGCGTGAAGGAGCAGCTTGTAACAGACATTTCGGATCTTCATCCGCCCTTCCAAGACGTCGTCTTCCACATTATTTTCATCCGTTTATGAAGAGCCTAGTTAACGGTTGTCTTTGTTTCCCATGAGTTATAAGGAGACCTCGTATTACTTCTCCAACTGCGGATGACTAGTAGCAACGTCGTTAACACGCGGTCATATATGCGGTCCAGTCACATTAATGTGACCACCACCTATGTCTGACGTCAACGAACAATGACCACTCACAGACGGCAGGTGGCAGCATTAGCAGTGGAGGGTTTATAAATCGTAACGGGGGGACACGGACAACAATGCGATCACAGCTGTTTATCTGACGACCACGTGGGCATAATCATTTCGGACCAAGAAAGGAAGAATTTCCGAAACGGCTACATTTGTAATCATTCCGCGTGCCACCATGATTAAAGAGCACCGCGCATGGCAAAATTGCGCTTTCCAAAACAGGCATCGAGGTAGCTGTGTTACGCCATGAGCCACAGATGACAGGGGTGAACAATGGTTTGCAGAGAAGTATATGGCTCAATAAACTCGCAACTGTTCAGAAACTGACCGTTCTGTGGTGTCACCGCCAGACACCACACTTGCTAGGTGGTAGCCTTTAAATCGGCCGCGGTCCGTTAGTATACGTCGGACTCGCGTGTCGCCACTGTCAGTGATTGCAGACCGAGCGCCGCCACACGGCAGGTCTAGAGAGACGTCCTAGCACTCGCCCCAGTTGTACAGCCGACTTTGCTAGAGATGGAACTGACAAATTACGCTCTAATTTGCCGAGACGATAGTTAGCATAGCCTTCAGCTACGTCATTTGCTACGACCTAGCAAGGCGCCTTTATAATTTGATATTTATCTTGTGATGCATGTACCGTCAAGAGAGATGTTCACCAATTGTGGATTAAAGTTAAGTATTCTACCAGTTACCTCCTTCTTTTATTAGACTCAACTCCTATAACTGTTCCAGACCTCACGCCAGCCTGCGTGAGCTTAAATGTGTGCCTTTCGGCTACCAGTCATAGTGGATTGGCTGTCGGGCCAGTCCACTAAACGTTCATATGAACCAAGGGGCTGCAAACAGTTTTTTTCTCAACGACTGTTCATGGAACGTTGCTGCGTATGGGCATCCGCAGAAGGCGACTGGTTCATGCACCCATGTTGACTGCTGCTCTTCGGCGACGAAGCCTGGAATTAGCACGCCATTGTCACAACTGGACGTCCAGTAAGTGGCGGCAGGTTGCTTTTTCAAATGAATCACATTTTACGATGGATCGGACAGATGGCTGTTTATGTGTACGTCGTGAAACGTCTAAAAACAAGCACATTCCAACCAGAAAGGAGCGTTACGGTCTTGGGAATGTTTTCATGGCATTCTCTGGATGATCGCGTCATTCTGGAAAGCACAGTGGGTGAACACCAGAATGCTTATATTCTTGGGTACTATTTCCATCTCCACATGCAGTTTGATCTTTCTCGGGACGTGACATCTACTAGCAGAGCAATGCAACGTGTCACACAGCTCTCATTGTACGTGCGTGATACGATTTGCGCCTGGGTAATTTTACTGCACTTGCCTGGCTACCAAACTCATCGGATTTCAACCCTTGATCAGGCTATTCGCATCACGGAATCTCAATCGAGAAACATAGCGCAGCTGGCCACATTACTTGAGTCGGTGTGGCTCCGCAACCCTGTAAGTAGCTTCCAGAACCTCACTGACTCTCTTCCTGCACGTCTCACAGCCGTCTGCGCTGCAAAAGGTGGTTATTCAGGCTTTTGACAGATGTTGACACAATGTGATTGGTCAGTATGTTGAAGTTGCTCTGTTATCCAGGAAAAGTTGAGTGGTTTTTTTCGGGATAATCTTTATGATAGTGCCCACTTGAATCATGGCACGAAGATCTCGTATCCGTTCCCATACTTTATCAAGTTATGACTTTACTCTGTAGTACTCGTAACTTTTTCTGTTGAGTGTTTGACCCTATACACCACATTGTGTGTCCGTGTAAGAGGCTTTGTATATACTCTATTATTATTTTTCAACATGCTACGGTTTTACGCAACTGTTTTGGGATACTTCCACTTCGTTTCTAAAGTGCAATGTTGGAATTTCGGCTGAAAGGGTATATTAAAATTGTACCCAGTGAAAGCTGTGCCCACACAGAATCTGTGAAATTTGATCCTTGTATTTCTGAAAACTATATGCTGACATGTCACGGCCTACCCGCACACCGAGAGTTCTCGTGGATCGGCAACGCTCCCATCAGTCGCGCTGTCTGGCACTCCTGATCCACCCCACTTCGTGACCGCTTGAATAGTCTCCGTCCCAGTGGATGAGCACTTGGACAGTCTTGACATTAAACTTCGTAGTGCCCAGATCTTGCTCCTTGTGTGTTTGTGCGCTTGTAGATTCATTGTGGAAGTGTCAATGACCATTTGCAGTTACCCCCGTCACTAATATGGAAATTACTCTTCTATCAGATAGAGAATCAAAGCAGATGGGACTGAGGTTTGTTGCTGTACAAAACTGTAGCCGATGCACTGCCGAGCAATGCTTGAAACCAAAGATTGTACAGTGTGCAAGGTGCCGGGGCTAGCAGTATGTTTAGCACTAAATTCAGCTAGAATCTGCATATCGAAATGATGCTCTAAGCCCTCCCCCCCTTTTCTAGCTCCTACTTTTGCTGTTGCACATGGATTAAAAAAAGAAACGCAAACTGATTCTAATTGAGTCTCCAAGAGGAGTAGAGAAGTGTTTGGCACCCGCAATAATGTAATTTCATAAAAATTGCTCTACACAACTACAGAATGAAAGTTCTGTTCAAGATAACAATTGGATTTATTTTTACTAAATTCAAAATGGAAAAACACGTGAAACATTTACAATATGTCAATTTGATACACAGATAAATGCTGTGAAGGTGAAGTTGTCCATAAAGTAGCTTGTGACATTTATGACCAAGTGGTATGTGGAGCCAATTACTTGCAACTGCGCTGCAGCAGTAATGAGAAGTGAGACAATGAAAACCCCAAGACAGAACCAAGATAGAAAGAACGGAAACAGGGATGCTCTGGTGAGCTCTGATTATCATGTAGCAAAATTCCCGAAGCTGCCAGTGCTGTGGACATACATTACCCCTGCTGTCTTCTTTACTGCAAGAACACGATCTGTTATACCGGAGGCCATGGCTGGTTGTTTCGACGTCCCATCGTGGTGATAATGTCCTGAGTAAAGCCCGGTACTAATTATCCTGGCCTGGTTGTTCCAGACTAAAAACTTCCTAGCAGCTCAAATCCATGTCTGATGGAGACGAAGAAAGCTCGCCACACAAATACTGACAATACAGTGATTGATTTTAACAATCGAAGTCACGCAGTAACTCTGATACAGTCAACTTCAGCCAAAACTGCTGACGACGGACAACATAGGCCGTTTGTACGCAGAACACTCAATTGCCAACCGTACTCGGAAAGTTACGTTGTAGCCGAAACTTCAGCAACTTTGTCAAACATGTACTATTTAACAAAAGTATATTAGATAGCCAACGGAAGGCACACTGTCAAGAGCAGCGAGTACTCAATCTTGTAACCCACTCAGACCCAAAGGCTAGGCTAGCTTCCATTACAGAGCACCCATACAAACCGAACCCAGTACATCACCACCCCCACCACAGTGGCCGTGGTTAAACGTGCCAATCAGCAACTTGATAACCAGTGGAAAATTTCATTCTATTGCCGAAGCACTTCTCCTACATCAATGGAGATACTTGGCGACAATTTCTGCTCCGATTTTGCTACATCACGGATCTTTTTCCTGAGCAAGCCAATCATAGGTAACCTTTTACAGAAAAAGCGGGAATTTGTCCGCGAAAACTGCCTAGGAACACATGTTGTTCCCACGCCTCGCTCTTAGCTCGCCAGAAGGTGTGTTTACCGAATTTCCGCGAAGAAACGGAATATCTCACCCCAGGCGCTCCCTCAGAGCCCACCGTGGGCGTGTCGTCCCGCTCTGTTGACAATGTCGGCATCGGGGCAGCATACACCCCATTCAGCCAGTCACTCACACCAGCCGGCATAACCCTTTCTTGACCAGCAGAACTCTCCTGTCCTTCTGGACCACCCAGGTGATGAGAGATTTCACGTGGGAAGGAATAGCAACTCTTCACTGCATGCAATTAGAGAGGAAACCATGCATATCTTCCGAGTTCTCAATACTTTCATTGTAATGACCATTCTCTGCTATATCTCCCCAAATCGAATTACTATAAGTAAGATGATTGCTGTAAACATGAGAGGCCACTGTGTGCATCGGAAAGGCATGCCACCTCTCAAATGCTTAGATAAACGATCATCAATGTGGGGATCAAGATGACGATCGCTTAGATGTGCATAAGACCCTGAATCAGGCAGGAAAGAAGAAATTACAACTTCCGACTGAAAAATAAAAGTTGGTATTACTATTTTTGTGGGAGCATCTGTAGTCCTCTTCATCAGTATTCCAAGTACTGTAGGGAATTCTTCCTACTTGTTACGTGGAGATGTTCTCGTAGTTTTATCTCCCCTTGTAGGCCGCAGTAGCGCTGTCGGATTCTGGAAGTGCCGTACTGCTGTCTATGTTTTATGTAATGAAAGGGAAAGAAGTGTTTCAGCAAATAATTTTTACACAGGGTGTCATTATGGTGTGTTTATTTAAGAATACTGTAAAATGAATTGGTTCAGACTCATTATAAGCTAACTGTGAACAATAAGGCAGCATGGACTACCACATGACTAGATCGAAAAGCATTCTGTCGACGACTGCCGATCACGACGCACTGCCTGTAACCTGAGTGTACAATCGGTATAGTTCGTATAAGATCGTACATTTTCTGTTATACCAAAGTTATTCATTTATTTATTAATACCAACGTTTCCTGGCATTGTAAAATTACCGAAAGACAGTATTTATGACCCGTAGACTCCTCCCAATGTCTGAGTGGCAAAAGGGAACTTTCGTTAGCAAATATTTATTAACAACAATTACCTGATTTGCTCCAGTAAACATCTAATTTCCCTACATGTCTCTTCGCTGACGTCATGAGCGATTTCTGCATCAGCACCTCACCCCACTGGCTCTGAAAGCGCCATCTGGCCAACTGCCTCTGCTAGCCAGCGTGAGAACCTGCCGCTCGCTCTTTACTCCGTACATACTGCAGTGGTGATACATTCACTTCACGTATGTGAAATATGAAGACTGGAAATAAAGTAAATTGCGCTCTTTCTGCGAAAAAGGGGTCCTTACACAGTTTAGAGGACATTGTGTAGAACAGAACATCCCTCGTTCTTGTGGTCTTGAGTCCAGAGACTGGTTTGATCCAGCTGTCCATGCTACTCTGTCCTGTGCAAGCCTTTTCAGCTCCGAATAACTACCGCAACCTACATCTTTCTGAATCTGCAAAGTGTATTCATCTCTTGGTCTCCCTCTACGATTTTTACCCTCCACGCTGCCCTCCAATACTAAATTGGTGATCCCTTGATGCCTCAGAACATGTTCTACCAACCGATCCCGTCTTCTAGTCAAGTTGTGCCACAAATTCCTCTACTCCCCAATCCTATTCAGTACCTCCTTATTAGTTACGTGATCTACCCATCTAAAGAGCAGAGGACATGACTACCAAAAATACAATGAGCAGATAAAAGTGATGCAAAGACACTGGATGCGATGACGGTCGTCGGCTGCTGAAGCCTATGCATTAATCTTCTCTCTGTCCAGTACTGTGAGAAATTTAGCGGTCAGCTTAGGCCATGGATCGCTCTTTATGGCTCTGCAGAGGTGACGTGACGTCCGTTCGTCAAACACTTGTGGTCGTCCTGAGTGTCGGATTACGAACGTGGAAAGATTGTGATATGTAAATTTTTACCGTTTTTTTTTTGTCCTCTAAAACACGAATTCCAGCTGTAACACCCCACCCATCACTTTTCTGGTTTTGGCGTGTGTTCACCCCAGCTAATTGACTAACAGATCAAGAGATAGTGCAAAACTGCCGCAATATCGGACGACACAAAGAAAGTAATAAGGCCCTGTGACTCCTGATTGAACTGCGGTGGCAGTTTTGACATTAATTGATTCAAAATTGATCACTTTTAATTAAAAAGGGGTGCACATTGATGTTCTATTCAGCTATTGAACACCAGATGCAAATGTTGAACGTAAAATTAATTAAGAAAGTGACTTGGGATTTCAACTACTTGACTGAAAACAGATGCAGTCGATTCGCACAAATTTATTTTAACTCCCGACCTTCAATTATCACATTACATGACTCTCCTATCAGGCAGTGGTAATAAATTGCGTTTACGTGGAGTATAGCGCGATAAATCAAAATTCATTCCTATCGACTGACCCAGGCGTAATGCGAAGTGCGAGAAGAATTCCCCAATACACGTCCCTTGAAGCCCTCGTGGAAACTTTGCCGACGTGATCCAACAAATTAATCAGTGGCCAAATTCCAGCCGGAGCGGGTGCAATATCACCGAATTGAGTATGGCGGGGTTGCGTCGTGAGGACGTCGGCCGGCCTCGTGGTGCTGCAAGGCTGCGCTCATCTATTCACTCCTAGCTATTTTGCTCAGTACATAACTGAACCAAAACTTTCTATCTCCAAGCTCAATCGTTTCATTTGCTAAGTCCTAAACTGCAGAGATGCTCACTCTTTCTCAGACAAGCTGAGTAAAGAACGCCACGTCCGCACTCTAGGCAAGCTGGGAATGGAAGACCACCACGTTCTCCCAGTCGTCTCTTCGCCTCAGTTTCCCTCCAGCAAAATCACTTACGCCAATTGCAGCACAAGTCGCGTTAATTATGCGTCACTTCCCAGCGCCGACCAATGCCTGCTCTGGTAAGTGAACAAATTCCCACAAAATTTCCCTTCCTCTCAACTTCTGTTATTTAGCTCCTCCCAGACCACCCATCAAGGTTAGCGTCTGCACAAAACACCAATTTTTCCGGAATTCTGACTCCCTGGAGAGTACTTCAAATTCCTTGGTCCTACGTTCCCATCGGAGGCCAGCGTATTTCATTCTGTCGCTGTTTCCCTGATTTACTTCAGACTCTGCGGACCGTGAATTCAGCGTGAAGTTGCTATAGTCAGGACACGCATATTTTGGCCTCTGTTGACCGCTCCACCGTAGCTTTGCGTGGATTTCTCGCATGTTTCACTGAAAACGGGATGACGGACATTTATCAACAGGTGTACAAGTTCTCCGTCTGTTTCCCGGTACACCAGCATGGGGTCAACCACCCATTCACTGTCACTCATCTTAAGGCAGCTGGAGGCCACGCCCCATTACCGCTTTCTCAGAGCTTATGCCGCCCTAAGCTGCCTATTTTCGCTTCCCTTCGCCGCTCCCCAGATGGCCACAGTCAGCTCTGAATACTTCCCTGGGGTAAACTAGCCACCAGTAAATCGACACGCTTCCACAAAGTTTTCATGTCGTGTGAATTACATTAAAACCATCACCCGACATGAATTAGTCTAATACATCCATACTAAAACCTCTACAAGATGCATTGTGCCTTGTCAGTCATTTTTGTTCAGCGATACTGTTCGCTCAACGTGAGTTAGGTGATCTATAATGACTTCATGTAAGGGGGAAAGTTCTTGCCATCTTACACAGCGTAATCTCTCACATTATTTGACCTATTTGTCTTACACCAATTATAATTCCACGATCAGAGTTTGTTAACATGACCATGTTCACTACACACCCGTACATAACAGACTGGCCATGTACCATGACAACATTCTCAACATACACCATACGGGCGTCATACATGGAACATCTTCATATGAGAGTACTCTTTCCGTCACTGCTTGCCACTCATATTATTTTCCAGACATCTGATTAGGCGTGTGAATGTATGGAAGACAGGGGGATTATACCTCAAACTTCCAATTCCCCAGGGCACTTCAGGAAGAGATCCATAAAACAGTTATGTAGTGGTTTTATGATTTTATCCTTTTGAATGTAATCAACATGAACCTAGTTTGTATCCAAGAAAACAATTTGCTCTTTTCCATGCTGGGTCACCTACTTCTGCATATTACTAAGACTGTTGTTAGATTCCTGGCGTGGAGTCACATCCACAGTCATGTATAGGATCAGAAGAGTGGTGAGATTATTTTATATTGGTCCAATCGCTGCGAAATTTCTTTTCGTTTTCACTATTAGTTAACATACAACAAATATGGAACCCATCTTACATGAACTTCTGTCATTTCAATACTAATTACTTTTCTTTTCTATTCGCAGATGGGGTGACGGAGAAACGATTGACTATATGCCTCCATATGAGTCTTAATTTGTCTTCGCGGTCCTTACGCAAAATATGTGCTGGCGGTAGTAAAAACGTTCTAAAGTCAGCTGCAAATGCCGATTCTCTAAATTTTCTCAATAATATTTCGAGACAAGAACGAGTTCTTCACCCTAAGGATTCCCATTTGTGTTCATGAAGCTTCTCTATAATACTCTTGAGTTGATTGCAACTACTATTAACAAATCTAGCAGCACGCTTCTGAATTTCTTCCATGTCTTCCTTTAGTTCGACCTGGAGGTAATCCCAAACACGGCAGAGGTGCTCAGGAATGGCTTGCACTAATGTTTCATACACGGTTTCAAATGGTTCAAATGGCTCTGAGCACTATGGGACTTAACATCTGTGGTCATTAGTCCCCTAGAACTTAGAACTACTTAAACCTAACTAACCTAAGGACATCACACACATCCATGCCCGAGGCAGGATTCGAACCTGCGACCGTAGCAGTCACGCAGTTCCGGACTGAGCGCCTAGAACCGCTAGACCACCGCGGCTCATACACGGTTTACATTCCATGTGGGTTACACTTTCGTAAAATTCTCCTGGTAAAACGAAGTTAACTATTCACTTTCTCTGCTACCGCCTTTACGTGTTCGTTCCATTTCATTTCGAACACTAGGCCTAGATATTTAATCGACGTTTCTGTTTCAAGTAGCACACCACTGATAATTTTTTCGGAAGTTACAGGATTTATTTCCGACTCTCCTGCGTTAACTTAGATTTTTCTACATGCAGAACAATCTACAATTCATCACACCAAACAGAACTTCTTTCTAAACCATCGGTATTCTTCTACAATCACTCAATAACGATACCTTCTCGTGTACTGAAGCATCATTAGCAAACAGTCGCACAATGCTGCTCACTCTATCCGTCAGGTCATTTATGTATACATAGAGTATCATAATTGATGGCGTAAACGTATACTGTTGACTAGAAGCAAAAACGTCCAGTAAACGTGAAGAGCTATTGGCACTTCATCTTCGACAGTGCGAAACAAATATTTTCTGCTACAAGCTCACTGTTTTCCATATTTTGAGAGGCGGTAGTCTGGAGCAATACAAGAAGAAAATTCCGATCTTGCAGGTGACACTCTCGTAGCTGGAACGTCTCAAATATTCGCTTAATAAGTAGGCTGTCAAGTTAAACAGTTTTGCAATGTGTACAGTGTTAAGATTTTAAACAGAGCTGCGCTTCAGCAACTGTGCATGCAAGAGCTTCAGTGGACTGGAAATGACAGCCAACGAGTTCCAAAATACAGGTTTATTAAACCTTGACCATGATTTCCACATTTTTAAAACTGTCCTCTTCAGGAGGTATTGTGCCCAGTAACAAATATTGCGACGTTGTGTTTGGAACAAAGACTATGTCATTACAATAAGCAAAATTACAGTAAATGCTTACAAATAATTTTATTGAAGGGTACGTAGAATCACATATTATCTACATCCGCATCCAATGCGAGAGTCATTCATTCTGTTTAGTACAGTCGCGTGTCATCCACTTAATTACCATTCACAATATATATACAGGGTGTCCCAGCTACCTTGTCCACCCAAAATATCTCTGGAACAATAACAGCTATTGGAAAACGACTTTCACAGGTATCAATGTACGGCTGGGGCCCATGAATGTACATATTTGGAAACATTCTAAAACGAAAGCATATGTGTTTTTTAACTCAAACTTATGTTTTTTTAAATGGACCTCCTATATTTTTTCTTCAGAAATCCATAGCATGACAAAGCACATACACAATGGCGTTGATTGCATCGCAATATTCCCATTACATCCCGAGATATTGAGACGCGAAGTTGACGCTTGAAACACCCGACATGCGCTGCTAGCGCACGTCCTGAGGCTCAGGCGTGAACCCCACGCTACTTGTAATCGTGATGTGGTTGACATGTGTAATCACACCTCCATACTTATCAAGATGTCCGAAACGAATAATACGGTCTGCTGCCATCAACTCTCATAAGCACATAATGGTTTCCCTCTTGCACGTTTTACGTATCTACGTACAGAATATGAACCAGTACCGATCGGTGTACACCCGTCAGGTTGTCTTATTTATCCTGTACACCCAAGATAAGTTTTATCCAATGCGTTATATGACCCATTGTGCCTGTCGCGCAGGGCCTGGCTCTACCTAGTCAAGTGTCCAACGTAGTTCCCACTACTGTCACAGTTACCACTTCGCCTTGTCTATGATTTGCGACCCATGGAAACTCCTGTACTCCACCACCCTCCGAGCATCCCATTTGTTGTTGCTTTGGCGTGCAGTACACCGCTTGCCAGTGTAGTCGTGCATCAGAGTAATCTAGTGACGGCACGGAGGTAGTACACATTGTGAATAAACGTTGTGTTGTGGAACTTATACTGTACAGTATAATGTACACACATGAAGATATGGTAGAAATGCTGCTGATCTATGGAGAATGTACGTTGACGGGAAATACGTTATGAGATTTCTTGTTTGTTGACAGTACTGTTAGCGAACATTATGATTATTAAGTTAATATGTCTGTTTTCTAACCAACTTTACATACCTGTACTGTACCCTGTTGTAGGTGGACGAAATGCTGTTCAGGCAGAACGACTGTACAGAAGACGATTCCCTGAGAAGCCATCGCTTTCGCGCCGGATTTTTGCTCGTCTCACATCTCGTCTACGTGAAATGGGAAGCTTAAATCCAAGACCTCGACATCGTCCCAGATGAACGTGCTGAAGTTGCTGTGCTCGCTACCATAGCTGTGAATCCTGAAATCAGCACTCGTCAAATTGAACGTGAAGTTGGTGTGTCGAAATCAAGTGCACAGCGTATTCTTAAACGTCGTAAATTTCATCCTTACCATGTTCATTTACACCAGGATCTTCATGGAAATGACTTCCGCAATAGGGTAACATTTTGTCGATGCGCTCAGCAAAAACTTCTGACTAATCCAAATTTTTTTGCAGATGTTCTCTTTACCGAAGAGGCATCATTCTCCAACAAAGGAATTGTCAATATGAGGAATATGCATTATTGGTCCGCAGACAATCCAAAATGGCTCCGTCAGGTAGAGCATCAACGTCCGTGGAAAGTTAATGTTTGGTGTGGGATTATTGGAGATACAATTATCGGACCTTTCCTATAAATGGCATCCAAAATGGCAGACAGTACTCCAGATTTATACGACACAATCTTCCTGTTCTCTCGGACACCGTACCTCTGAACCGGAGAATGTTCATGTGGTATCAGCATGACGGATGCCCTGCACATAACGCCTTACGAGCACGACGACTTCTGAACCGTAAGTTCCCTGGTAGGTGGATTGGACGAGGTGGCCCAGTTAGGTGGCCTGCCCGATCTCCGGACCTTAAACCGCTGGATTATTTTCTTTGGGGAGCAGTGAAGGATGCTGTTTACCAACATGAACCAACAACACCAGAGGACATGAAGCAACGCATTATTGATGCTTGTACAGCCATCAAAGAGGAAACAGTAGCACGAAGTAGGGCATCCTTCAACCGCAGAGTGACCCTATGTATGCAAGCCAATGGGCATCACTTTGAGCCTGATATGTGAACGCTATGTTTAGTATGTAGTGCTGGTATCACAGTGGACGTTTCTACAAAGGGCCATTTTACCCAGTGATGTTAAGAAACATTTGTTTGCAATAGTTTGTCATTTAACGCATTAGATAAACATAACATTGATAATTATGTCATAATAAAACTAATTGGTTAAACATGTTTACATTCATCTTCTATGTCCTACCTGAACTTCCCAAATCAAAACATTTTTACCTAAACAACGGTAAAACTTTTAGTCCACTTGCTTGTTTCACTAAAACCATCAACATGAATTTTACTATTACGAGTGAATGATTAACTGTCAGTTGCGCTAGATCTACAGTAAAGTAAAGTTTTAACGTTGAACGGCATTACCTTTTTAGTAACGGATTAACGATAAGCGAAGTTAACTTTGTGACTAACGTTGCGGTACACAGATATGTTACAGAACCGCATCACCCCTAGCCTATGGTGTAAATACCTGCTGGAATGTACGACGTTAATGCAGGATGGCAGCAGACCGTATTATTCGTTTCGGACCTCTTGATAAGTATGGAGGTGTGATTACGCATGTCAATCACATCGCGATTACGGGCAGCATGAGGTTCACGCCTGAGCCTCAGGACGTGCGCTAGCAGCGCATGTCGGGTGTTTCAAGCGTCAACTTCGCGTCTTAATATCTCAGGATGTAATGGGAATATTGCGATGCAATCAACGCCATTGTGTATGTGCTTTGTCATGCTATGGATTGCTCAAGAAAAAATATAGGAGGCCCATTTAAAAAAAACATAAGTTTGTGTTAAAAACACATATGTTTTCGTTTTAGAATGTTGCCAAATATGTTCATTGATGGGCCCCAGCCCTACATTGATACCGGTGAAAGTCGTTTTCCAATAGCTGTTATTGTTCCAGAGATATTTTGGGTGGACAAGATAGCTGGGACACCCTATATATACACTCCTGGAAATTGAAATAAGAACACCGTGAATTCATTGTCCCAGGAAGGGGAAACTTTATTGACACATTCCTGGGGTCAGATACATCACATGATCACACTGACAGAACCACAGGCACATAGACACAGGCAACAGAGCATGCACAATGTCGGCACTAGTACAGTGTATATCCACCTTTCGCAGCAATGCAGGCTGCTATTCTCCCATGTAGACGATCGTAGAGATGCTGGATGTAGTCCTGTGGAACGGCTTGCCATGCCATTTCCACCTGGCGCCTCAGTTGGACCAGCGTTCGTGCTGGACGTGCAGACCGCGTGAGACGACGCTTCATCCAGTCCCAAACATGCTCAATGGGGGACAGATCCGGAGATCTTGCTGGCCAGGGTAGTTGACTTACACCTTCTAGAGCACGTTGGGTGGCACGGGATACATGCGGACGTGCATTGTCCTGTTGGAACAGCAGGTTCCCTTGCCAGTCTAGGAATGGTAGAACGATGGGTTCGATGACTGTTTGGATGTACCGTGCACTATTCAGTGTCCCCTCGACGATCACCAGTGGTGTACGCCCAGTGTAGGAGATCGCTCCCCACACCAGGATGCCGGGTGTTGGCCCTGTGTGCCTCGGTCGTATGCAGTCCTGATTGTGGCGCTCACCTGCACGGCGCCAAACACGCATACGACCATCATTGGCACCAAGGCAGAAGTGACTCTCATCGCTGAAGACGACACGTCTCCATTCGTCCCTCCATTCACGCCTGTCGCGACACCACTGGAGGCGGGCTGCACGATGTTGGGGCGTGAGCGGAAGACGGCCTAACGGTGTGCGGGACCGTAGCCCAGCTTCATGGAGACGGTTGCGAATGGTCCTCGCCGATACCCCAGGAGCAACAGTGTCCCTAATTTGCTGGGAAGTGGCGGTGCGGTCCCCTACGGCACTGCGTAGGATCCTACGGTCTTGGCGTGCATCCGTGCGTCGCTGCGGTCCGGTCCCAGGTCGACGGGCACGTGCACCTTCCGCCGACCACTGGCGACAACATCGATGTACTGTGGAGACCTCACGCCCCACGTGTTGAGCAATTCGGCGGTACGTCCACCCGGCCTCCCGCATGCCCACTACACGCCCTCGCTCAAAGTCCGTCAACTGCACATACGGTTCACGTCCACGCTGTCGCGGCATGCTACTAGTGTTAAAGACTGCGATGGAGCTCCGTATGCCACGGCAAACTGGCTGACACTGACGGCGGCGGTGCACAAATGCTGCGCAGCTAGCGCCATTCGACGGCCAACACCGCGGTTCCTGGTGTGTCCGCTGTGCCGTGCGTGTGATCATTGCTTGTACAGCCCTCTCGCAGTGTCCGGAGCAAGTATGGTGGGTCTGACACACCGGTGTCAATGTGTTCTTTTTTCCATTTCCTGGAGTATATATATATATATATATATATATATGTGTGTGTGTGTGTGTGTGTGTGTGTGTGTGTCATTTAACAAACAGAGTGGCATCGGATCCTATAGATGCCCCGTACAGAGCTAGCGACCTGCGCAGACTGGCTGAAGAGTAGATGCACTAGCCCTAGGTCGCCTCCACAGACTGGCTGAAGACTAGATGCACTAGCCCTAGGTCGCCTCAGGCAGGAGGCGCTCCTGTGCGTCCTGTATGCGCGTAGCTGCAGTGAGCAGCGTGTGTGAGTTCACAAATATATATTCATTACTAGAATTAACATATCAACCAAAAAGTTGAAAAGAGGGAGAGGGAAGGGAGTAAAAAAATGTGTGCCCTTAAAATCGTATGGGTTACAAAGAGCCCGCAGGCTGAGGTAAACATAGCAAACTCTGTTCCACACGCAATGTCATAATATTTGTGAATGGGTAAAATGCATTCTGAAGAAGACAGTTCAAAACTGCTTAAACCGTGGTCATTATTTAACAAAACTTTATTTTGCGACTTGTTGGTTATTATTTCCAGTCCACTGAAGCTTCACAGTATTACTTCTATTCCCGTCACCAATGATGTATGCATAGTTTGCCCGTTAGGTAGAGAAGAAGTTTAGTCACCAACTGCTGGTACTACCACGCTGAGACTATCTTTTAATCTAGGATCTATATATATGAGTCTGGTCGCCAGCAGAAACGCACGATTACTAATGAAAGTTAACTATTCTAGCTACAATTGTGTTATTAGTTCGTAGTTGAATTCATTTTTGTTCTAAGTGTGTCTAATGTTTCTGGGTGTTACTGTAAACTGTTCGCCCCATGGAAAGTCTAATCTGTCTTTCCAATATATGTTCAGCGTATTATCGAAAATGTCCCTACTCTCTACTCCACGTTTCGACAGACTCTCAGTTCCCCACAGAGAGTGTCCTTTCTACGACTGTTTCAACTCAGATGTTTAACTCATCCACATCTGCTTGAGGAATTAAATTACGCGTGATGCAGTATTATTGTTAGGTAACAATTTGAAAGAAAATATAACGAAACATCTATTTATCACTTCGTTTTCAAAAAATGGCTCTAAGCACTATGGGACTTAACATCTGAGGTCATCAGTCCCCTAGACTTACAACTACTTAAACCTAACAAACCTAGGGGCATCACACACATCCATGCCCGAGGCAGAATTCGAACCTGCGACGGTAGCAGCAGCGCGGTTCCAGACTGAAGCGCATAGAACTGCTGGGCCACAGCGGCCGACTATCAATTCGTTTGATTTACACTTAAACATAACTAGTTTACATTATTCCAAAACAAAAAAGAGCCCCTCATATTGTAAGTACAGAACATACTGATGCATTACAACAGCGACTCTATGTGTCGACCACCAACGTCGTTACATCTTTCACAATTTCGTCTGTTGAGATGTCTCCGAATCGCACGTGAAAAGTGAAGTGATGCACCATTATTCTGAAATCAGATTTCCTGGCGGACATTCAGAGGCACAGCTTCCAAAAACGTCTCCAATACGTTTTGCAGGAAGACCAAGTACGCAGGATCAAATAGCTTCAGTGGGAGTGGGTATCACCACATTTGAATTGAAATCGTCGTAGAACGGAAACGGTACTTTTCCGGGCATGGGATTCTATTCAAAATATTATTTACTCACTCCCCTCTACAAACCCTAGAATTTCATAACGAGAATTTCCGAGCACACTGTATAACTGATTTGTGAGTCCTGCCAAGGAGTGATGTTAGTTTTCGGAATTCCGGGCAATGTTCCAGTATTTAATAATAAAATTACTTTAAAATTCTCAATCTAAGCACTTGCTGTCCTCTCTTTTCTCGTTATTGCTTTTCCTACTAAGCTTGTCAGAGTTTCACTTAATCTGGGACACCCCCTCCACTCCTCCCCCGCCCCTTCTGCCCTCGTTAATCTACAGGTACCCCGTCACTCTTGTGGCTGTTGTCAGTGTACAGTGCGTAGAGCCTTGCGAGGAATGTAATGTACAGTTGAGCGTCTCACAGAACGAACAAAGTCTCTGGTCGAGGTCCTACACTCGCTTCCAGTCCATGAAACATATCTGCTTACTGCATCTGCTTATCATGGCAACATGTGTGTTGAAAGTGCTATATTTTAATTTACATCTCATGCACAACAGGAGGACGAATCACTTCTTTTCAACTACTTATGTAGAACAAACACAAAGAAGGTCTAATTTCAAGGAGAGACGAGGGCACTGCAATGTGAAGCACGCTGTTTTAAATTACCGATTATTCGAGCACCGAGTAATGGAACCATAAACCCGCAACACGGATCAGAAATGGTCGCTATAATAACAAGGAGGGACTTCCGGAGAGGCTATGATAGATTATTATACGAGGGTTGGAACAAAATTGTGGAAACCATTTATTCACAACCGTCACAAAAGAGTTACATGTTTGCACCTGTTACTGTCCTTCAAAGTAGCGTTGTATAGAACCCGTTGCCAGCGATGTGGAGGGCGTACTACACCGTTAGCAGAGCCTGTTCTGTCGATGGTGCGAAAGGAGTGGTCTGCTGCTTGTCGAACCTCTGGAACAGTTCTTAAGCGAATGCCACCGTCAGTGCACAGTATTACTGTTCGTGTTTGGAGCATCGCCTGCGACCAGCTTTGCGAAAGAAGCGGTGACACTCACTGCGCAATCCACCCATAATTTTGCACGACAATGCGCGATCGCATACTGCGCAAGTTGTGGCTGCTCTGTTCGGTCGATGGGACTAGGAAGTACTGTACCATCCACCATACTCCCCGAGCTTAGGTCCTGAAGACATTGATTTTATTTCGAAGATGAAGGAAGCACTTCGTGGCATTCGCTTCAGAACTGTTCCAGAGACAGGCAGTAGACCTCTCCATTCGCACCATCAACAGAAAAGGCTCTGCTAACGGTATACAATGCTTTCCACATCGCTGACAACGGGCTCTACACAACTGTGGTGACTACGTTGAAGGACAGTAAAAGGTACAAACATGTAACTCTTTTGTATCGGTTGCGAATAAATAGTTGCCTCGTAAATATACAACACTCGCTTTCAGTCAAGCCCATTGCTTCGCTCATGTCAAATGCTTCTTCTATAGTATATTACAAAAAAATAGAGTACCTGAAGATATACACTCCTGGAAATGGAAAAAAGAACACATTGACACCGGTGTGTCAGACCCACCATACTTGCTCCGGACACTGCGAGAGGGCTGTACAAGCAATGATCACACGCACGGCACAGCGGACACACCAGGAACCGCGGTGTTGGCCGTCGAATGGCGCTAGCTGCGCAGCATTTGTGCACCGCTGCCGTCAGTGTCAGCCAGTTTGCCGTGGCATACGGAGCTCCATCGCAGTCTTTAACACTGGTAGCATGCCGCGACAGCGTGGACGTGAACCGTATGTGCAGTTGACGGACTTTGAGCGAGGGCGTATAGTGGGCATGCGGGAGGCCGGGTGGACGTACCGCCGAATTGCTCAACACGTGGGGCGTGAGGTCTCCACAGTACATCGATGTTGTCGCCAGTGGTCGGCGGAAGGTGCACGTGCCCGTCGACCTGGGACCGGACCGCAGCGACGCACGGATGCACGCCCAGACCGTAGGATCCTACACAGTGCCGTAGGGGACCGCACCGCCACTTCCCAGCAAATTAGGGACACTGTTGCTCCTGGGGTATCGGCGAGGACCATTCGCAACCGTCTCCATGAAGCTGGGCTACGGTCCCGCACACCGTTAGGCCGTCTTCCGCTCACGCCCCAACATCGTGCAGCCCGCCTCCAGTGGTGTCGCGACAGGCGTGAATGGAGGGACGAATGGAGACGTGTCGTCTTCAGCGATGAGAGTCGCTTCTGCCTTGGTGCCAATGATTGTCGTATGCGTGTTTGGCGCCGTGCAGGTGAGCGCCACAATCAGGACTGCATACGACCGAGGCACACAGGGCCAACACCCGGCATCATGGTGTGGGGAGCGATCTCCTACACTGGCCGTACACCACTGGTGATCGTCGAGGGGACACTGAATAGTGCACGGTACATCCAAACCGTCATCGAACCCATCGTTCTACCATTCCTAGACCGGCAAGGGAACTTGCTGTTCCAACAGGACAATGCACGTCCGCATGTATCCCGTGCCACCCAACGTGCTCTAGAAGGTGTAAGTCAACTACCCTGGCCAGCAAGATCTCCGGATCTGTCCCCCATTGAGCATGTTTGGGACAGGATGAAGCGTCGTCTCACGCGGTCTGCACGTCCAGCACGAACGCTGGTCCAACTGAGGCGCCAGGTGGAAATGGCATGGCAAGCCGTTCCACAGGACTACATCCAGCATCTCTACGATCGTCTCCATGGGAGAATAGCAGCCTGCATTGCTGCGAAAGGTGGATATACACTGTACTAGTGCCGACATTGTGCATGCTCTGTTGCCTGTGTCTATGTGCCTGTGGTTCTGTCAGTGTGATCATGTGATGTATCTGACCCCAGGAATGTGTCAATAAAGTTTCCCCTTCCTGGGACAATGAATTCACGGTGTTCTTATTTCAATTTCCAGGAGTGTATATAGACGGGATAGGCTGTAAGTCCAGAGTGTGGGACGGATAATAGATGCTCTCTCTCTCTCTCTCTCTCTCTCTCTCTCTCTCTCGCTTTTTGTCTCTTCCTCTCACGCAATGAACCTCTTAATGATTATATTGGCTTTAGAAAACCAGTATTTCGGATACGAACAAACGTTTATAAACAGATAAACCAAGAGGCAAGTGATATGCGCCACAAACTATACTCAAATGAACCACTTGGGTCGCAACAGATATCACGAGCGATTAGCGTTCACAAACGAATAGTTCCCAATCTAATGACAAAAACATGTGCTCGAGCGTATGAATAAAATCGGAAACTGGTGAAACCATCTGAAACAAGAAACAGAAGAAGATGCATTAATACGTTGTAGGACACTTGCGAACAATTAGCGAGCCCGGTGATTCGCTCATTCTAGACACCACGGGACGCATGGAACAAAAACAACAGGCGGTGAGTCTAGTCTACAATTTTACGGATGCGGAAAAACCGACGTGAAGATTACCTTGACACAATGTGCTTTTCTGTTGCTGCAAACACACTGACGGAAAAAAAAAACTCGCGACGCCGAGAAGAAGTTGTGCGATATAAGCGAAATAGGTAGGTTTGTGTCTACAACTGAAAGATGATATCTATTCAGATTTTGCGCCAGTCACATGACTATGGATCTAATAGCGTCACTATGAGGATGCAAATCGGGTTTTCTTTAAATAAACGATGTAACGGTCTTGAGAGTTAGTTACGTTTGAGTTTCAACATGGCATGTTATTACTCAAGAAAGCCTTTAAGAAGGCGATGACGGCATTATCAGCACCTCACAGAGTTTGTATAAGCTCGTGTAGTAGGGCTACAAGTAGCTAGATGTTCCTGCTGCGATGCTGCAGAAAGGCTTGGCAGGAATGTAGCCACTATACGTCATTGCTGGAGGCTGTGATGACGAGCATGTACGGTCGCAAGAAGACCTGGCTCCAGATGGCTATTTGGCACTACCGAGGGGGAAGACCATCATGTTCGGCTCATGGTTCTGACGCATCGTACTGCATCTGCAACAGCAATCTGAGCAGCAAAAAGTGGCTCAAATGGCTCTGGGCACTATGGGACTTAACTTCTGAGGTCAACAGTCCCCTAGAACTTTGAACTACTTAAACCTAGCTAAGCTAAGCACATCACACACATCCACGCGCGAGGCAGCATTCGAACCTGCGACCGTAGCGATCGCGCGGTTCCAGACTGTAGCGCCTAGAACCGCTCGGCCGGCCGGCCGGTGATGCCGAGCGGTTATAGGCGCTTCAATCTGGAACCGCGCGACCGCTACGGTCGCAGGTTCGAATCCTGTCTCGGGCATGGATGTGTGATGTCCTTAGGTTAGTTAAGTAGTTTTAACTTCTAGGGGACTGATGACCTCAGAAGTTAAGTCCCATAGTGCTCAGAGCCATTTGAGCCATTTTGAACCGCTCGACCACACCGGCCGGCTCTGAGCAGCAGTTAGCGCCACAGTGATACAATGAACTTTTAGAAATTGGTTACTTGAAGAACATCTCAGCGTCAGACGCCCTGTAGCGGGCATTCCACTGACCCCAAACCACCGCTATTTGCGACTTCAGCGGTGTCAAGCGAGAACACATTGGGTTGGCAGAGTGGAAGTCTGTTGTGTTTTCTGATAAAATCTGTTTGGGCCCCGCTGCCAGTGATGGCCGTGTGCTTGTTAGAAGGACGCCAGTTGTGTGCCTGCAACCAATCTGTTTCCTTGCTAGACACACTAGACCTACCGATACACCTGGAGTTATGATCGGGGTTCGATTTCGTATGAGAGCAGAAGCACTCTCGTGGTTATCCGAAGCACCCTGACTGCAAATTTGTACGTCAGTCTGGCCGTCCGACCTGTTGTGCTGCCATTCGTGAACAGCAGTCCAGGAGTATTTTCCAGTAGAGTAACGCTCGGCCACACATCTGTTGTAACCCAAATGCTCTTCAGAGTGTCGACATGTTGCCTTGGCGTCCTCGACCACCAGATATGTCCCCATTCGAGCACATATACGCACGTTTGCATACTTGCATTCAACGTTCTGGTGCTTACAACAGTTATTAATGTACCAGCATTTCACATTTGCAGTAGCCTATCTCACGGTTACCTTAACGTCTGATGTTTTGTATTCCCGAAATTCTATTACTGTACTTTAATTATATTTTGGTGTTGCGATTTTTTTCCATTAGTGTATCTTACAGTGACTGTGGTCGATATCTGACATGCCGAGAGAGGTGGAGACGGAGGGAGTGGCTGAGAGAGAGAGAGAGAGAGAGAGAGAGAGGCGGAGAACCAAAAATTTATATGTGAGTTATGAACGAATGTGGAACACGATGAAAGGAATGAAATAGACTGCTTTCACCATACTGTCTCAAAGAGACCTTAGAATGATGTTGCATAGTAGCTGTGCTAACATCCCATGAGTGAAGCAGACTTTCAGCAATTTCGCCAGTCTCTGTGAAGAACTGAAAAAATTCCAGGCTACAGGTGCCGACGAGAGCGGAGAAGATCTGCAACATCTGCTCTCAGTTTCTCCTGGGGGATCTATTCCCCATTACGGACGAATCCTCCCGGCACAAACATTTGAATATCTCTCCCTTTAGACGCTATTTCACTAGCATGGCCCGTCATATTCCCTGTCTCATTATCAGCAGAGGGCTTTGTCTGTATTCTTTATTGGACATACATTAATAGCGGTAAGTGGTGACTTGTAACTCATCCTATATCAACCTGGAAAGCTTCCCATACTTTAATGGCGTTAAAGACAAACGATCTTGCGTAGCATCACAAAAAACTCGTTTATTGTCTGACAACTGGCTCGAACAACTATTCCAACATCTCACGTGTTACTAACAGATATGATTTTTTCGTGATTATCACTAATGAGAGAGTGATTAACCACTTTGAATGCTAGGACAACAATATGTGTGTGGCCAATCTGAAAGAGTCACTACAAGCTCACTAAAAGGACAAACTGGGATCATTTAGTTCAGGTCTGGGAAACCTAGAGCAATTGTGGTTATAGCTTAAAGACGCAACAAACAGGAATCTGGAGAATGTTACGTTGCAAGGAAAGTAACGAAAGACAGCAAAGGCCCAAACGTTTTTAATGTTTTCTGAAAACCGATATTTCTAAACCCACGCTACAAAAGAGGCAGCAAAGTGTTGGTGATGGTAAGTTCCTACGTGATCAAACTGCTGAGGTCATCGGTCCCTAGGTTTACACACTAGATAATCTAACTTAAACTAACTTACGCTAAGGACAACACACACACACACTGTAACACCCCAAATATAGAACCCATAACGAACACCCTTTTTGTTGCAAAAGAAATAACAATATCAGTCATCCTGACAGCGACGGCAGCTACTGACATCAAAATTTACACTCTACTCAGTTTGATTAACAGAAATGTTATATAAATACTAATGCTTATCATAAAGAAAGGATTGAATGAAAGAATACCATACGATTCAAAACAGAAAGGATTCAAAAATTATTATTTACGAAGGTGAAAGCCCAGACCATAAATCGACCAAAGATAACATTTATCCTAAAATAGAGTTGTAGCACCATCGAGCTGTAAGTTCGCTGTGACTACAATGTAACTCGACAATGGAGATGTTAACTTCACTTCTCTCTTGTATTCTGCAACAGTTGTACGCATGTTAAGCTCTGCTAGATTGTTTTGAAACTGACCTGAAGTTTAAAGTTTTACGATATAGCATGGAAATATTAGTCAGAAGTCGGACTAAAGTAGGGTCATGTTTACCGTTAGACAAATAACGGGATTTTGATGAATGTGGCAGAAAAGTGAATCGTGTGATTGCTGATTTGTGATGGGACTTAGCCATCGTGATACTTAATAGTCACGAACATTAAATGACACAGAAAGAGACTGATCGCCGACATACTCGATTATTAGACTTGAGTTGGCCACAACTAAAAGCAATCACGAAGAAATTACAATTTCGCCGTGTTGTCATAAGTTAACGTCAAGGTCAGAATTACTGATGTTAACATACGCAATTCCTAAATGACATATCGGTGTATGTGCTCATCGTAGGGATAGACAATAATTACAAAGAACAATAAACCTTAATTCAACTTCAACTCTTCGTAGCGACTACATCGTTTCATGGACGTTTAAAGTGTGTTCGTGAAATTAACTGATTATTCTGATAACATTAAAGTGCCAAGTGAATTAATTATAAGTTAAATGTGAATAGCAATAACTTAACACCAAAAATACGATGCATTCTGAACATTGCTCAAGGGTATGTTATCTCTGGAGTTACGTCGTGCAGTTGTTGAATACGCGACGCAGCGACACCTTGACGACGGAATAATAATTAACAACTTAATATCCTCGCAAAATTCATAATTTGGCCTCGGATTAGATGATGGAATGATGATTCAAGACACTATTTGTTAACGTTTGAATAACCATTCTCAAACCGGGCGTAAGAACTATATTCAGCAAGCTCGCGTAAACTGAAGGGTCTGTCGCGAACACGTAAGGGACTTTTGGTTATTTCAGATCAATGGAGGCATGGCGTTACTGAGTGGTGCAGTCGCTACATTTATAAATGAAGAAGATCGACAGACAACGAAGACAACTGCTTTCATTACAAGCAAGGGCGGCGCACAGTCTCTCGTGGATCTGCCTAGTGTTGAAACAGAGTTACTCAGTTCCCCATTAAAAAAAAAAAAAAAAAAAAATATATGCGTGTAAGGGGTGAGCTGTATCAATATCCCTCCCATGTTGAAAAACAAGACTATTTGAGGGGCTGAGAGCACAAGTGGTACAAATGACATATCACAAGAAAGTGATCTGAGCGCTCATTTGTTAAGCTAAAAATGTGAACTCTTTAAAGAAAAAAACCACAGGCGATTTCCTGCACAGTTCTGCAGTCTGTGATGGTAAAGTTTAGGCTCTAAGTCAAAGCTTAGACTACAGTTACAATAAAACTACTACAAATGAAATTGCGGACAAAAAGAGAATTGCTGCTATCTTTAACGAAGCTTCAGGTACGCATTTTCTGAAAGCAGAGCAATAGGCTAATGTGTAGGCTTGTGGCGACAAACCTAGGTCACAAGTACATTGAACCTGGCGATATGTACATGGAATGTGACAATGTAAAGAAACACTTGAAATGTTTTTTTCCCCAAGGCAGGATAGAAGCAGTGAGGAAGGTCAGCCTGTAGTGGAAATGGGAACGAAATATGTTCTTTGAATTAAAGCGAAGGACTCCGTAGCAAATTGTTCGCCGATTAATCCCCCTTCTGCAGCCTTTGCATCAAGATGAGTACGAAATAAAATTTAAGAAGTGGAAAATTCTTCAAGAAATAAAGAACTATATCCCTCCAATTTATCAATTGTTCTATAACAATACATCCGTTTTTCAGTTAGCAGTTGCTATGGGTGTAATAAAAGGGAGAGGAGAAAGACGAGGACTTGTCCAAAGAAGGGGCAAGGAAGGCTGAAAAATGCACAACAAAATGGTAGAGTATCTCGAATGTTGCCCGGGAAGGACATTCTTCAAGATATACTACAGATGGAAATGATTCTCATCAAGGCACTAGCTATGAGAGAAAAATAGAAAGTGAAAATGAATAATCTTTCGTATGTGTTGAACTACACCTATATAAATTCGTTCTTGTACTTTTATATTATTTGCTATTTATTTGTTGTTTTTTAACTTGTTATATTAATTACGCACATATTATTGCTTTATAACGAAAATGTGTTGTGCTTCGAGTATCATGTGCGTTACTCTTTGGCTACTAGAGGTTGTATTACGAGTAAACGACAGAGAGAATAACTCGGCTGCGGAGAGATTGTGTTGAGTCGTCGGTGACAGGAGATTTCAAGGCGGACTTGCTGAATAGAGAATGAATTTTATTCGATATGATGCCTATTTTCTGACTGAAGACAGAGGATGATTTTGAGATTATTTCATAGAGAGATGGCACATTTGGAAAAATGGAACACGATAAGAATTCGTTTTTGCTGCAAACGGTAGCCGATAAATTTTTGTATCGCAAAGATTCCATTTTGCTCAACAATATCTACATCACGTTATCCAGGAAGAATTACATATACATCTACGTGTATACTCTGCAAAACCACTGTGAAGTGCATGGCAGAGGGTACGTCCCGTTGTACCATATATTAGGATGTATAATATAATAAAAAATATAATAAAAATATATGTAGATATGTGGAATTAATGAGATTAACTTTTCGGCGCTCGGACAAGCACAATAACCTGGGCTATGCCTGTAAATTAGCTCATATTAGTTCATATTAGTTCTGCATGGACGAAATAGTCTTTCTCTTGCTGTAGATTTATGCTTACCAATTAATAATACTACGTCTGATCGCTGTATTCTCTTACAAAATCTTGACCGCGTCCATGATATGGTAATCGGATCTTCGGATTAACTCCGAGGTACACAGGTGGGCTTCAGTTCTTCTTATTACAGTACTACTTGGTATAATAACTTAATTTTTCTCTAACGTACTACGAATGTATTATTTCTTGACACACATCAAAAAATAGACTTTTCACTTATTCCCATAATGAAAATGGCTACCGCAGATTACGCTCTAAAATAACGTGCGTCTACCCTCGTTCATTAGCAGAGAGCGAGTCCTTCCTCATACCGAGGCACAGGAAAAACATCTATGTTTTTTAACATTTTAAAATAAAAAATACGTGACGGTAGGCGCAGACTCTACGCTGGGCTACCGCTTCACCTTTTCTCTTTGCCTTTGAAGAAAACGAAAACATAAAAGCATGAAATGCAAAAAGTACATAAAAATCCCCCCCCCCCACTCCCATACTGTATTCTGTCGGAAATAAGTCTCTTTATTTAGGGAGACAGCATACAGTAGCCTTATTTAGATTGGGGCTCATAGTTTGGTCATTTGGTGCAAGTAAATGGAGTTTTAATACCCTTATGCTACTACAAGTATATTTACAAAGCTTCATTTCTTTGTCCATTGCAAATTCATACACATAAATACATTCATATATACTTATATTAGGTAACTGCACGTCCATGTTGTGCTAGCGTCTTAGTCTGTTATTTATCCTAACATTTTTAAGCTGTGTGGTGTGAACAGGGGGAATATTTTAAACTTCCTGAAGTCCTTCCACCCTGTTTTAAAAATTGTGTTTCTCACTTGCTTTTGGTTCATTGGCAATTCTGAGAAGGTGTCCTTTCGGCACAATCTATCTCATTGTTCGCTGTACTTATCGCCAGCAGCAGCTCATTGTTTAACGCGCCCGTTGCAGTGACCCAAGCGCCACGTGAGCACCAGCATTGCTCGCGCATTCATTGTAATGTCGCTCCAGGATTATGAAGCCGGTGTTGTGTATGCCGTCCAGTCCGAAGACTGGGTATGACGGATTCAGCTCCAACGCTCAACCCGTAGAACACCAGTACCTCATCTCGCACCTGGACGAAGTTTTCGGCCAGTGAAATTGAAGGTAAGGGCTTCTCTGCAATTTTCGGCATTATCGTCCGTTGTGTATTCTAGTTCGGCGGTCCTCACATATCAATTAGTGGTTGTACGGATTTTCCTGATTTCTCCGTCACACACGCATCACACTCACTGTTTCACTTCGCTAGACTGTAGCGTTTACTCTTATCACGGCTCAGCCATTGTTTTCACTACTACCAGGTCTTACTATTTTTGTATCACTTCACACGTGCGAGTATTTTACTCGTCCATCGCGTTGCACTTCACATACATACATAAATGGTTCTTCTTCAAGAATAAAATTTCACATAAATTTGACAATAGCACGCACATTGTACATAGACATTGACAATAATAAAGTTGACAAACAAATTTACAATTCACATTCACATTTGATATATGGACTCCATGACATGCACCATCTGACACAGTAATAAGTAAATCAAAAGGAATTTTCCATTTATTCTGAATATTTGTATTTTCTCCTCATGTCTTGCAGGACCGCCCCTCTGCGCGCTTTTACCTTCATAACTACACACAGAAAATACGTTCCAGCACTATTCATTACATGGAAAAAAGAGGATTTGCTAGGGTCTGCTTCAGAGATCAAACTACTTCTGGAATTGCTACTTGTATTGCGTCGTTAGTGTACTTGTTCTGTCGTTGGCATTTGATAAATATTCATACTACGTACAATGTTTACAAGCGCTCGTTTGTGGGCGAGTATGGGGAATGTATTATCCCTTGACAATCGAGACTTCATCACTGCTTGTTAATCGTCGTAATATTTCACGTTCATGTGCACATATTTCAAGCCGTATATCTGCCTTATTGATGCGATGACATATAGATGTTTACCTTCGTAACGTGTGATCAGTAATTTTACTGTATTTTTGTCATGTGCAATTCCACTTGTAATTCATTCCCGCTAAAGAAAAAAGTGCTTATGTTAAAGTACTGCTTTCGCTTCTGCGTGTGTCAAGAACTCAGTGTGGAAAATATTGTTTCCCTGCAGTTTGTGTTCATCCTTCGTATGAATTGTATATCATATTTTCAGTTATACTCACCTTATAGTTGCTCAAACTGTAACGGTTAATCACTAAGGAAATATTTTTCACACTGAGTTGTTTTACGGTTTGATGTATGTGTAACAAATTAATGTGCTGCGGTGTACGTTAAATGTACTGTGTACCTTTGTTATTATTGCATTCACTGTTTCTTCTTTACACTTCACTGCTTTTTGAAGATGTTCGTTTTCACAATTACTTACCGTACATATATCATCATACTTCACTTTCCACACTCATATAGTCATCCATTCTGAGACTTAAAACTATATAATCTAATCTTTCTTACGTCACTTCGTGGCCCCTTCCTACGTATCCCTACAGTATTCATTTTCATATTCATCGCCATATACCCATATAATTAATTAAAAATCTTCCACATAAATCTCCATTTATACCCATGTATGATTTGTGGGGTTCTCACACCAGCACCACCGCCCTATTTATTTATTTCTACAAATATAAATAAACTCATATTACTCTAATACACTTTCATTCTCTTCCTAGTTTCACTCCATGTATGATATGTCACCACAAACGTAGATTAACTAATTAATAACTCCAGTTGAATCTAAAATCTTTCACACTCTTATTTCCTAGTATTGTCCAGCAGTGAAATTCATTTATTTCTCCATATTGATTTTTAAACATACAGTCCTTACCACAGTTATTTTGTTTAAGTTCATGGCCGGCCGTTGTGGTCGAGCGGTTCTAGGAGCTTCAGTCTGGAACAGCGCGACCGCTACGGTCGCAGGTTCGAATCCTGCCTCAGGCATGGATGTGTGTGATGTCCTTAGGTTAGTTAGGTTTAAGTAGTTCTAAGTTCTCAGATGTTAAGTCCCATAGTGCTCAGAGCAATTTGAACCTTCTTTTTTTAAGTACATGTCATTACGTTGTGTCCGTATCCATTGGTTTTCGTATTTACTTAGCTTATTGTACGATTCGTGTTCACAGTTTTATTTTGCTGCTTATGCTTTTCCTATGAGGTACCATAAGTGAGTTCTGTAATAACAGATTTGTAGATATATATTCTCCCTGTACATTAAGCTCGCTACTTCCAATGTTGTCTGTAAAGACGTGTAGTTCTGTAAGTGCACAACTGCTCCTCTCGGTAAATCTTGTGCGATATGTTATTTTATTGTTTACGTTTCAGTCACACGCATTTTTCTATATGTATATTTCCTTCTACCTTTCTCATCGTCGCTTACTTGTGTGCTGTATGTAAGTCGCTTAGTTCTTAAGTTCTGTGCTAATCGCATTCTTTTAAGTGTACATGTTATTACTTCTCTTTTGGACTTGTCTTAATCCTGTTGTATATATTCGGATAGGTCATTTCCTGTGTTATTCTCTTCTACTTTTAATCCTTATACTTATTACTACCTATGTACACTCGACAGCAAAAAAAAGTGGGTCACGCCTGAATTTCAACGTGTAGGCCTCACCTGAATGTATGCAACCAACATAGCATATCTGTGTTGCACATCGTCACAACCCTCCACAGTACAGTCGTTGTAATTACTGGTGATTCGCTGTTAATGTTGAGATTTCCGTAGAATGCTTGTTGCCGTTAATCACGTTTTTTTACTAGTTCGTCCAATATTCAGTTTGGAGACCCACTCGCCGTTTATCGACGTTCAGCACGTGGATGGAAAACCTTTTCGAGAGCAAAAAACTTCTTTCCAATTGCCGTACAGCTTTGTAACTCCATATATTATCTCAAGTATTTAATTTTGGCTAAGGATTACTGTACGATATATGTAAAATAATCCGTTTTCTCATAACTTTCGGAATGTCACTTGTTGTAATTAAGGTCAGTTGATGAGTGTTATGGGGTGTCTCATCGCTAAGAAAGTGTTTTCTAATATGTTTTGTATGACGATATTAGTTGACGCTTAGACTGACTGTCATAAAGACCTTTGCTCTCTAGTAGTTTCTTGCGGTACCGAGAGGACCGGCAACACAGCTACGTTATGTTGGTTGTATTCGGCAGTGACCCACTTTTTCTGCTGTCAAGTGTACATTCAATAGCCTATGTAAAGTTCACAAATTTAACATATTCTACACTCCTTATAGTTTGCTTGCGCCGATTCTCTCCTTTTCTTAAAACTACATATGCTTAACCTAATGAAATACTCTTAAAATTAGTGCTCTATATAGTCTCCTACTTGAGAAAAAATGTCTCTTTTCGTTTTGTTTGTGTAACTGATTTACGTTAGATTAATCAACTGATAGGTACGGATACTCCATTTCAGGTCGTTCCTGTTGTCCAGTTGGCTGCGCACCGTGGATTTCAATTCGCTTAAATTCTAAAATGGTTTCCGTCGCGGTGAGGAGTGTGTGTTTGTGCATCTTAAAGGGGACACTGAACTCAACATTACATTTTGCATACTCTGCCCCTACGATCAGCTGTTAGCCGCTTCGCATATAGTTGTTAAGGTACGCTCCGCTGTAAGCGGGGCTGCGCGTCTAAGTACACTTCACCGCTTATAACCCTCACCTAAAGCTCGCGCGCTGTGAATTCCTTCCTTTTCCACCACTCTTATTCAAGTTTTTGCGCCTGATGTAGTATAACTACGTCATCTAATGGTTTTCACTCGTTCTGTATTATGTATAGTCGTTTGAGTTCTTGTTGCATATTCCGTGTTTTCTTAAGAAATATCAAAAGGTTCCCTTTGCTTCTACTGACATTTAAGTCTTAAGAAAGTACAATAGCAAAATACAAGGAAAATTTTTATTCACTAGATTGAATCTCATTCTTTGCATGTTAGATAATAGAAGAAAATTGAGGATTCCTTGTTGGCTAAACAGGATAGTAGACGAGGGAGAGGGTACCGGAAATATAAGCATTGTACCCCATACCTGGAGAGGAACCGAGCGCTAGTCGGTTTATTCTTATGGGGCTGATATTTATTTTCGTACCTTCGCTCACCCTGTGGCTGATAGGTAAACCGATTATACGGATTTCCGTTACGGCACGGCGGTGCGTAAGAATGCCATTCATTCACATGTACACGACCATTATAGTTTCCAAAGTCATTACCGTTACCGTAGCTGCTGCTCCCATTTTGGGTTGCGTTCATTACCGTTACGATAACTAGTCATGCCTTTCCCATCATCGTGAATTACATCTATTGAGTCGAACACTGAGAGAAAATACTCGAGATTATACTCGGGAATGGTTACTAATTTTGCCCTAACATTCGCCGGCAACTGGTTCTCTAAAATTTTCAATACATCGACATGAGATATCGAATTATTCCAGTAGCGGGTGTTGTTTGGAAATGTTTGAAAATAGTTTCTTAGCCGCCTGAATTTTGGATGATATTACAATAGGTTAAATACCTCTTACCTGATTCTCTCCTGGATAGCTGTTGACCAGGATTTATCTAAGAATGCATTCTCAAATACACTCCTGGAAATGGAAAAAAGAACACATTGACACCGGTGTGTCAGACCCACCATACTTGCTCCGGACACTGCGAGAGGGCTGTACAAGCAATGATCACACGCACGGCACAGCGGACACACCAGGAACCGCGGTGTTGGCCGTCGAATGGCGCTAGCTGCGCAGCATTTGTGCACCGCCGCCGTCAGTGTCAGCCAGTTTGCCGTGGCATACGGAGCTCCATCGCAGTCTTTAACACTGGTAGCATGCCGCGACAGCGTGGACGTGAACCGTATGTGCAGTTGACGGACTTTGAGCGAGGGCGTATAGTGGGCATGCGGGAGGCCGGGTGGACGTACCGCCGAATTGCTCAACACGTGGGGCGTGAGGTCTCCACAGTACATCGATGTTGTCGCCAGTGGTCGGCGGATGGTGCACGTGCCCGTCGACCTGGGACCGGACCGCAGCGACGCACGGATGCACGCCAAGACCGTAGGATCCTACGCAGTGCCGTAGGGGACCGCACCGCCACTTCCCAGCAAATTAGGGACACTGTTGCTCCTGGGGTATCGGCGAGGACCATTCGCAACCGTCTCCATGAAGCTGGGCTACGGTCCCGCACACCGTTAGGCCGTCTTCCGCTCACGCCCCAACATCGTGCAGCCCGCCTCCAGTGGTGTCGCGACAGGCGTGAATGGAGGGACGAATGGAGACGTGTCGTCTTCAGCGATGAGAGTCGCTTCTGCCTTGGTGCCAATGATGGTCGTATGCGTGTTTGGCGCCGTGCAGGTGAGCGCCACAATCAGGACTGCATACGACCGAGGCACACAGGGCCAACACCCGGCATCATGGTGTGGGGAGCGATCTCCTACACTGGCCGTACACCACTGGTGATCGTCGAGGGGACACTGTATAGTGCACGGTACATCCAAACCGTCATCGAACCCATCGTTCTACCATTCCTAGACCGGCAAGGGAACTTGCTGTTCCAACAGGACAATGCACGTCCGCATGTATCCCGTGCCACCCAACGTGCTCTAGAAGGTGTAAGTCAACTACCCTGGCCAGCAAGATCTCCGGATCTGTCCCCCATTGAGCATGTTTGGGACTGGATGAAGCGTCGTCTCACGCGGTCTGCACGTCCAGCACGAATGCTGGTCCAACTGAGGCGCCAGGTGGAAATGGCATGGCAAGCCGTTCCACAGGACTACATCCAGCATCTCTCCGATCGTCTCCATGGGAGAATAGCAGCCTGCATTGCCGCGAAAGGTGGATATACACTGTACTAGTGCCGACATTGTGCATGCTCTGTTGCCTGTGTCTATGTGCCTGTGGTTCTGTCAGTGTGATCATGTGATGTATCTGACCCCAGGAATGTGTCAATAAAGTTTCCCCTTCCTGGGACAATGAAGCCACGGTGTTCTTATTTCAATTTCCAGGAGTGTAGATTATATGTCTCACAGAGCTCCGACATCTCTGTAGCCCATTAAAGCGCGCCACCTTCTGTGTGTCCTATCACATATTTGATCTTTTGAGCTTCTGTCCAAGACCTAGACAAGTCCTGAAGGCTCGGACAAACACTACCGGGTGCTTTCGCTTTGTTTTATTTGAAAATACAGGAAACTGTCGATTTTTATTAAACTCTCGTCAATTAACAACGCTGTCCAGCAGGACGGAACAGCATTTAAATGAGTTCGTGACATATCTGTCTCATAAAAGTTTCGCCCGTTGCTCACTTCGCGCGTCGGCATGCGCTCTCGCGGCGTGGATTGGGCATTGTTGTCCGCGCCACTGATTTCTCTCACCGGCGGAAGACTGTTTGTGGCTCCGTTTACTGCACCCGGCGATATTACCGTAGTTTCTTTGTTAACTATTTCGTCCATTAAGCTTTGTTCGACATGTTTGATATCATGTTCTACACGTTCTAAAATTTCTTCTTCCTTGTCCTCCATTACTTCCTTTATCGCTTCCACATAAGTACGTTGTTCGCGTACGCATTTTTCCTCGAACGTTGTGTTTTCATCTTTTGTATTACCCTTAACAGTTTCGTAAAGTTGCACAAAGTCTGAGACGAATCTCTTACGTTCTAACTTAAGTAATCCTATCTCCGCTGTGATTTTCTCTATATTTTCTGGTAAGTCGTCCCAGAAACAATGCAGCTTCGCTACTTCTGATTGTACATTATCTATGTTAACTTGCGTATCCTTTTACCTGTAAATTATCCTGAGTTTCTCTGATTCTGGATAGCTCCTGGCCATTCATGCGTGTGAGTGTTTCAAATATTTCTTCCACTGTGCCTTTCAATTCCTCACTCATATCGTGAACTGAAGTTTGTACTTGTTCGTAAATTTTACTATCCACCTACTTGGAGATTTGCGAAATCTTCTGTGTGAACGTCGTATCCTGATTATTGAGTTCTGTGCGCAAATTCTTTACCTCGCCTGAAATGTGTGTCATGTTTGTATTTACCTTCCCGATCTCGGGCTTTACTGTGGTCATGTCTGTTTGTATTGTTTCTAAACTCGACATTTTTGACTTTACTGTGTTCATGTATGCTTTCATATTAGTCATGCCTGTTTGTATTGTGTCTAACCTCAGCATCTTTGAATTTACGTCTGTTAAGGCTCGAAATAAAGCTTGCGTATTTTCCCTAGTCACTTCTGGCCTACGCCTGTCAGCATCTGCGTCTGTACTACGTAAACTATTGCCTTGAGGTGTCATTGATTTCGTCTACTGTAATCAACGTATTGCTTGTAATGAAACGTTTCGTATTCAAGGGCGTCGAATGTAACAATGGCATGTCGCGCCCAGCATCTCCTGAAGGTTCCAAACTACTCATTGTTACGTTTTGCAAATGCAAGTCTACTTCACTGGAATTCTGATTTTGAAATGACATTTCCTTATTGTGTTGTCCATCCATTACAGAAATCTTTACGCCTCCGCAGTTACCAAAATTAGTATTTTCTCTGTTTGAATTTTACTTCCGCGCTATTTATTTCTCGTGCGACAGAATTCACATACAACTATATGTAATTGTAATCTCAATTGTTGTTCACTCAACATGCTTTTCGTACTACTAAAGAAATGTCAGACTTCCTACTTGATTGCAACTGCGCTAACCTCTGAATCTTTAGGTTCTGGATTTTAGGAAATAGGTGCTTGGATTTTGTACTAGGTCTACTAGGAACGCATTTTCTACATGCATTGCGATGTCCTACCTTATTGTAGTCTTGTAACTGGTACTTCCCTCTACTGTATTTTTATTGTCCGCTCTTTGTATTGTTGTCTTCTTCCTTCTAATTCATTTCCTATTTCTCTTTCTTTCAGTTAGTATTTTTCCAGTGTTACATCATCGTCTCCGTTATGTCATCAGCGTACATGGAGTATAAAGGAATTATTAACATACATGTATAATCATTGTTTTAACAATAATAATACTCACAGTTTTGCCCACTACGTATCGTGCCTGTCACTTGACGCCACTTTATAATATAATAAAATAATATAATAAAGACATATGTTTAGAAATATGGAATTAATGAGGTTAATTTTTCGCCGCTCGGACAAGCACAATAACCTGGGCTATGAATGTAAATGAGCTCATATTAGTTCTGCATAGACGAAATAGTCTTTCTCTTGCTGTAGATTTATGCTTACCAATTAATAATACTACGTCCGATCGCTGTATCCTCTTACAAAATCATGACCGTGTGCATGAGATGGTAAACGGATCTTCGTGATAACTCCGAAGTACACAGGTGGGCTTCAGTTCTTCTTATTACAGTGCTACTTCGAATAATAACTCAATTTTTCACTAACGAAATACGAATGTATTATTTCTTGGCGCAGATAAAAAAAATAGACTTTTCACTTATTCCTATAATTAAAATGGCTACCACCGATTATGCCGTAAAATACCGTGCGCCTGCCCTCATTCATTAGCAAAGAGCGAGTCCTTCTTCATACCGATGTACAGGAAAAACATCTTACGTTTTTTAACATTTGAAAATCAAAAATATATGACGGTAGGCCCAGGCTCTACGCTAGGCCTCCGCTTCACTTTTTCTCTTTGACTTTAAAGAAAACGAAAACATAAAAGCGAGAAATGCAAAAAGTACATCACAGGTGTCTTCTCGTTCCATTCACGTACGGAGCGCACTTATCATTCATTGGCAAATATTTCAAATAAATTTTATCCTTACAGTCTGAATGCATACCGTAACACTGCGGCACTGTCACGCCTTGCGCTATTGCATGGACAGTTACCTACATTTTTGAAAAGACAACAATGTTCTCATTTGACAAAATAGCTTAAAATAAATGATAACGCAAGCAGCCACGCAGTGATTTATTTCAGGATGATGTAGTGCAGCACTTTACATTCTCACAATTGAACAAGTCAAAGCAGAGCTGAGTTATCCTTTGCAGGTAAGTAACAACTATACAGTCTAAACGAACTCTCTGAGATCACGTTAGGAACTGTACTCTTTTGTTATACAGTTCTCACAATTAGCCAGTTCGTTGTGGTTGCCTGATGAGGAAGACATCATGCGTATCATTGAAATTCATTATTTGTAATCAGTTTCATGTAGAAATAGTCAGAATCAATTTAGAGTAAGCGGCATTATTCGCTGTGAAAGTAATTTACACAGTTGATGTTCCTGTTCAAAAGCAGGGTAGCAAAGCCTATTCCACATTTCAGTACATGGGCGATTTTCTGTAATCGGAATCTAAAAGTCACACACTTTTGAATTATAAGTTTTTGAGATAGCAAGTTTTAAGCTCATTAGTCTCAAGTTGTAAGAAAACGTGGATAAATGTCCGTGGCTATAACATAGAGAAAGAACCCGATAGTACCTCGTTACAAGAAAAGTGCTGAACATCACGAGCACTGCAGATCATATTGGTATTTAAGGTAATAGTATGGTGCGACAAAAAGTGCGGTGATCACGTAAGATTAGTATTAGGGAAAGAGACTTCGGTTTGTTGGTAATGTTCTGGGAAAATGCAGTCCATACAATTTGTAACAATGGATGTGCGTGGCAAGCCAGTGTGGCCGAGCAGTTCTAGGCGCTACAGTCTGGAACCACGCGACTGCTACGGTCGCATGGTTGAATCCTGCCTCGGGCAAGGATGTGTGTGATGTCCTTAGGTTAGTTAGGTTTAAGTAGTTCTAAGTTCTAGGGGACTGATGACCTCAGAAGTTACGTCCCATAGTGCTCAGAGGCATTAGAACCATTTTTGGATGTATGTGTGTATAAAGGGCGATTTTTTGCACCGTGTACAAACTCAAGGGATTGACAGAGGAGAGGACACGGAACAAAAGTGGTCTAATGAACTTACGCTAGAGACCCTTTATTCAGTCATACATCACTACAGAGACTGCAGTCTAACACGCGTTGTACCATGCAGCGACAGTTAAAGTGTGTGCAGAAAATGGTCTCCAAGTGTCTCAACGCATGCGTATAAGCACTGTAGCATGTTCTGTCTCACACGTTCACATCGGTCAGGCAGCATCCGAACAGTTTCAAAGGCAGCATGAATACGATGCTCCAGCATCTCCATATCTGGAACGGGTTCTGCATACACGATAACTTTGAGATGGCCCTATAACCAGAAATCGGTCGGGTTGAGATCCGGTGAACGAGCCGGCCATGCAACAAGACCCCCCTCGTCCGATCCATAGACCAGGGAAGACACGACTGAGAAACGTCGGAAGGTTAACGGCAAAGTGGACTGGAGCATCATCATGTAGCAGCAATACAATCCTTCGAACCATCAATGGTATTTCTTCCAGCAGGGCAGGCAAATGCACCCGCAAGAAACGCCGATAGTTTCGGCGTGTTAGACGACTTGGAAGTTAGACTGGTCCTAAAATATGGTCACCAATTATCCCGGCCCACAGATTCCGGATGGACCGACGCTGACGATTCGTTGTCGCCATACCATAGGGTTCTGTATACCATCCCACAGATGACTTATGAAAGTTGAAGGTACCACTCCGCGTAAAGGTTTCTTCATCTGTGAATAGAATGGATGACACAAATCCTGGAACAGTGGTTGCCTGATGAAGAAACCAGTGACAAAATTACTCCCGATGTGGAAAGTCTAGTAAGCACTGCACACGCTGTATGTGATAAGGGTATAAACAATTGTCATGGAGGAAGTTCCATACCTTCGTCTGGCTTACCCTGTACTGGCGAGCCAACCGCCTGGTACTGACACGGTGGCTGCCTTCCACAGTGTTAATCACATTTTCCTCCAAGTCTGATATCCGAACATTTCAGATACGTCCTTCATAATGTCCTGCTTCCTGGAGCGCTCCTGTCTCGTACAACCGGCGAAACACTGCTGCAAACATTGAATGCTGTGGTTGTTGTCGGCGGGGATAGGTCTCCGGATATAACCTTGCTGCCAGCCACCCGTTGCCATTTGCGTTTCCATAAGTAAACACTATCAACGACTAAGGGAGAAGAGGGCGCTAGGGCATGACGTTTGAGCAACAGTACCACCTATAGGAAGAAACCATGCATACTTTGGCTGCATGGTACAGCGCGTATTAGACCACAGTTTCTGTAACAAAGTAAGACTAAATAAATGTCTCTAGCATGGAACCCATGAATTTCCAGTCATACGTTCATTAGATCTTTTTTGTTCCTTATCATTTCATCGATCAACCCCTAGAGTTTATGCACCATGGAAAAAAATCACACTGTAAATGTATGCATGTATGTTCCACATTTCTTCCTAAACCACTGGACCTATATCAAAATGACTTGGCACACGTATCACTTGCTGTCAGGAAAGAATCACTACGGGGATGAGATGCACCAACTAAAGAAAGAGGTGGGGTGGGGGTTAAAAATCGGTGTAGCACACGGCGCGCGAATAGACACAGTTTAGTCATTCAGTATTTGAGAATGAGAACACTTACAGTGTTGCAACAAACTTTAACTTTTTCTCGTTGACGGCCCTCACAAAATGACGAAAGAAAAAAGTTGATCGCTTACTACATTTTCGCTGTTCGTGAAGTAAAACTGCCACGTGAAGTGTGACGTTTTAATTTCTTACTTCTTTACAACTAACTGTATTCGTGACACGTTTTGCAGTTAGTATTCACAATTACCTCTGAATGCACTGGAAAAGTTACAGCATTATAAGACGCTTAGTTCATGAGGTATGACATCACAAACACGAAGATGCGTGGGAAACTGCCACATGATGCATGACGTTTTAATTTATTACTCCTTTACTACGATCTCCGTTCACAATGCGTTTCGTAGAATGTACTCAAATATAATGCACGATGTACCTGCAAAATTATATCACTGGCAGCACGTTGCTCAGGGGATACGACGTCATAAACATTGAGGAGTGCGAAAATGAAACTGCAGAGCGAAATTCGCTAGAGATACAGAAGACACACGTCTACAAAAACGTATGACATATGTTGAACATATATGGAATACATCTGACAAGTGCGTATGAGTTGAAATCCACGTATAAGAAGCCCATCCTAAATCCGTGGTACAATTTCAATTAAACTGACAATCCGGAAAGAAATGCTGTAGGACTAAGAACCACCAGCCTCCTCTTGCGGCGAATGTGACAACGTGGGAGGAAGAAATGGACAGAGAGCAAGGGGAAGGAGGAGACAGTCACAGATAGGAGGAGGAGCCGATGCACAGCGGTAGGCGAGGGGAAATGGACAGATTGAAGGAAGAGGAGTTGATGGACAGAGAAAGAAATGTAGAGAAGAGATGAACAGAGGGGAAGAAAGAATCAGGCAGGGAGACGGAGGAGCAAGGGATGAACAGAGTGGGGGAGGAAATTAACAGAGAAAGGGGAGTGGAGGAGATGGACAGAGACAGGGAAAAGGAGGAGATGGACGCAGAAGGGAAACAGGAGGGGGATGGACAGTGAGAGGGGGACCGAGGAGACTGACCAAGAGAGGGGGGGGGGCGGGAGGAACTAGAGAAGGAAACATGAGATGGACAGAGGGGGAAGGAGCAGGTGAACAGACGAAGGAGGAGGAACAGATTGACAGAGATAAGGGGAGGAGGAGATAGAGATGCAGGAGGAGAAGGACAGAGGGTGGGGGTGGAAGAGGTGAACAGAGAGAGGGTATGGAGGAAATGAACAGAGAGGAGGTGAAGAAGCAGATAGAGAGGTCAGGAAGTTGGTCTAATAGAAGAATGGAATAAATACATACCTGGACAACGCCTGGTACTCAGCTAGTTTACCTTTAAGGGGTATCGCTTACAAGCTACTAGTGTGGCCAATTATGAAGCATTGTGTCAATGTAAGGAGTCCTTACCATGTAAGCGTCGCAAAAGAACTCGCACGAATTCAGTTAAGTTGGTATTACAAAACAAGAACATACTTTTTGTCAGGTGAACGTAAATAAACACTAGTAGTGTTGTGTTTCGGTGTATTTCACGCTTAGAAATGCGTTTTGGTGCAGATCAACATGAGGGTAATCCGAAAACATGAGGGCCGAACTAAGGAATACACAGGCGATTATTCCACAGCGACATGGAAATCAAGGAAAAACGATGTAAAAACCCATACACCAAAATGTTTATAACGAACTATTTAGATGTAGAAACCAAACGAAATTTATAAATATGTTTCATTCTAGACCACTGACAATCTTTTATTTTAAATAAACCAAACGCGTATGGTGATACAGACGCGATTTTTTTTTGTAGTTGCAAAGACACTATTACGTATCTTTAATAATCAACCCCAGACTACTAAATCCTTGTAAAATTTACGATTGAACTTGGTACCAATTCGCGGCTCGTGTCAATGTGTATAGTCCATATAGGCATTTAATACTTATTTGGTATGTGACATACCATTGGAGACATGATTGTAATTTACTAGTGTATGAACTATGTAGGGTGGTAAAATTTACAATGATTTATTAACAATGTACATTTTTCCTCCTTTTTGTTTTCTAGGATTAAATGAAAGTCCTTGAAAGAAAAACTGTATAGTTCTTGCAATGACCTGTTTAATAAATTTAGACAAGCCGTGTTCGATGGAGATTGTGAGACCATTGTTCGCCTGTCACAGGCGAGAGAGGTTACGGTACTTACAGGAGCATATTGACAGTCGAAAGTCTATATCTACATCTACATCTACTTCCATACTCTGCAAACTACTATCAAGTGCACGGCAGAGAGTACGTCCCATAGTACCAGACATGACAGCTTATTACCTTTTCAGTGACTTATGGAGCGCGGGAAGAGAGATTGTTTAAAGGTGTCGGTGTGTGCTGTAGTTAATCTAATCTTATGCCCACGATCCATATGGGAACGGTGCATAGTGGGTTGTAGTAAATTCCTAGAGTCATCATTCAAAGCCGGCTCTTGAAACATTGCAAGTGGGGTTCGTCGAGATAATGTCCGCCTAACTTTGTCTGCCATGTCAATTTCTTCAGCATCACTGTGTCCCACGGGACAAACGAACCTGTGACCGTTAGTTCTGCCCTTCTTTGTATATTTTTAATACCTCCTGTTAGTTCTGTTTGGTATGGGTCCCACAAACTTTAGTAATATCCTAGGATGGGGCCGCACGAGTGATTTGCAAGCCATGTCCTTTGTATACAGGTTCCATCTCCTTAGGATCATATCAATGAACCGCTGCTTAATCAACGAGTGAGCCTATGAGATCGTTCCACTTCATATCCCTACAGAGTGTTACACCCAGATATTTGTACCAGTTGACCGATTCCATTTATGACTCGTACATACTGTAGTTACAGATATCACGTTTTTTGTTTCATGACGAGCAAGATTTTACATTTTGGAACTCTTAAAGCAAGTTGATAATCTCTGTAACACTTTAAAATCTTACCAAGATCTGACTGTGAAAGTCTGACGTTACTGTTAATATTGCCTGCAAGGGTGTCCTTATACTCTCCTGGGACACGCCCGAAGCTACTTCTACATCTGTCAATGACCGTGCACTATAACATAGTGTGTACTTCCAACCAAAATTTGCTATATCCAGTCACAAATTTCGGTCGATTCCCCATGCGAACGTGCTTTTCGTAATCAGTGTAGAATCAAATGATTTAGGAAATCGAGAAATGCTGCATTTACGTGACTGCCTTTACCAATGGCTTTCAAAATTGAGTTTCACATTATCTTCGTTTTCGGCCTGTAGTTAAGGGCATTCCACTCCGCCCTTGAATTCTCTTGATACCGAACGCTAGACGCAATACCAAGGCCGTCTTCCATCATATCCGTGAGAAATGTTTCTCAGGTATGTAAATTGTCAGAGTACACACTCTCGCTGAAAGTGATATTCATTTCCGGCAGTTGCTTGTAGCACCCATGCACCGGCAGTTGCTTGTAGCACCCACTGGAAGCACTTGCCAGCCCCCGTCGCCCTCCAGTGATCAACGACTGAGCGCGTGCTGATGAGGGCCACATTTAAGTCGGCGTGACCGATAGAACCCGCCACTTGTGGGGCGCAAAAGATGCGGTTCCTTATCTACGAGCAAAGAGCTTATACATATCGAAAAAACGAACAGGTGAGTATAACCAAATTTTTTTATCATGAGGAGAGCTGAAGACAGTGACTCCGTGGGCAGGGGAAGACACAGACGAAAGAATAAAAGAGGACAAGAATGGTTTTTGGAAATTAGACAAGGATTTTGGAATTCCGCTTCCGATGGTCTGAGATGAAAACTTCAGAATCAGCGAGTTTTTCATATTTTAACTTATTAATGAGTCAAGGGTTTGTAAGGTGAAAACTACATAAAAAAGAAATGTACCGTGCTCAGCAAGCAGTGGAGGGATGGGAAATCATGCGAAGAGATGCGAAGGGATGGGAAAACTGGCGAAGGGGTCAGGAAAGAGATCGGGGTGGACGACATAATTATGACCTTAACGAAACTGAAATGGAGGTGATTGCGACCTGTGGTCAGGTAAATGAAGGATACAAGTACCAAGGAAGTCCTTTGCGGGATTCGAAGAAGTAAGAAAATAACAGGATGATGACCTATTAGAAGGTTGTTAGATGACGTTAGAAAGCATGAAAGAGCAGCCTGGAGTCATGCAAGGGCTGCCCAGAAAGTAATGCACCGTATTTTTTCTTCAACAATTGATTATTGAACATAATGAGCATTACACACACGAAAGAATAGTGTTTTCTCCACACACTCATTCTATGGCCTTCCTCCAGCGCGAAACAAGGGCGCGTATGCCCTGTCGGTTCCAATCCTTGTCCTGTTGGCGAAGCCAGTGCTTCACTTTGTGAATCACCTCCTCATCGTCCTCAAAATGTCTTCCACGAATGCATCTGTCCTCTCGCTGCAACATATCAGGTGTGACAGTCGTGGATAGTCTCCCCGACCGCTGCAAATCGTGGAGCTCAGCCGAACTGCCTTCTGATGACCTCACCCTCCGTGCCCAGCGACTAACTGTACTTCTGTAGACAGCAAATGCTCCATAAACTTTGCACACAAGCATTTGTGAATATTCCCCACGGTTTCTTTCTCTGCAGTGAAAAATTCTATGACGGCTCGTTGTACCGTAAATCACCTACAGACGTCATTTTGAAATTGTCCTGCAGCTACGCTATCTTTGGAAAGGACGGAAACTTGGCGCGCTCACTCAGGAGACTTCAGATAATACATACGTAACCTTTTGCATTCGTAGCATTGTTTTTAACTGAGAAAAAAAAGGGGTGCATTACTTTCTGGGCAATGCATGTAATTGATGTAGTGGAAAGAAAACACTAGAGGACGCCTTTGTCCGTCAGGGGATGTCAAACTCCAGATGATGATGATGACGACGAGCACACTATAAGAATTATGTAAGAAATGATAACAGCACATTACATTCTGTCTTATTTCGAAGGCGCTGGAAACTTCTCACAACTCAATAAAATATGTGATACACTCCTGGAAATGGAAAAAAGAACACATTGACACCGGTGTGTCAGACCCACCATACTTGCTCCGGACACTGCGAGAGGGCTGTACAAGCAATGATCACACGCACGGCACAGCGGACACACCAGGAACCGCGGTGTTGGCCGTCGAATGGCGCTAGCTGCGCAGCATTTGTGCACCGCCGCCGTCAGTGTCAGCCAGTTTGCCGTGGCATACGGAGCTCCATCGCAGTCTTTAACACTGGTAGCATGCCGCGACAGCGTGGACGTGAACCGTATGTGCAGTTGACGGACTTTGAGCGAGGGCGTATAGTGGGCATGCGGGAGGCCGGGTGGACGTACCGCCGAATTGCTCAACACGTGGGGCGTGAGGTCTCCACAGTACATCGATGTTGTCGCCAGTGGTCGGCGGAAGGTGCACGTGCCCGTCGACCTGGGACCGGACCGCAGCGACGCACGGATGCACGCCAAGACCGTAGGATCCTACGCAGTGCCGTAGGGGACCGCACCGCCACTTCCCAGCAAATTAGGGACACTGGGGTATCGGCGAGGACCATTCGTAACCGTCTCCATGAAGCTGGGCTACGGTCCCGCACACCGTTAGGCCGTCTTCCGCTCACGCCCCAACATCGTGCAGCCCGCCTCCAGTGGTGTCGCGACAGGCGTGAATGGAGGGACGAATGGAGACGTGTCGTCTTCAGCGATGAGAGTCGCTTCTGCCTTGGTGCCAATGATGGTCGTATGCGTGTTTGGCGCCGTGCAGGTGAGCGCCACAATCAGGACTGCATACGACCGAGGCACACAGGGCCAACACCCGGCATCATGGTGTGGGGAGCGATCTCCTACACTGGCCGTACACCACTGGTGATCGTCGAGGGGACACTGAATAGTGCACGGTACATCCAAACCGTCATCGAACCCATCGTTCTACCATTCCTAGACCGGCAAGGGAACTTGCTGTTCCAACAGGACAATGCACGTCCGCATGTATCCCGTGCCACCCAACGTGCTCTAGAAGGTGTAAGTCAACTACCCTGGCTAGCAAGATCTCCGGATCTGTCCCCCATTGAGCATGTTTGGGACTGGATGAAGCGTCGTCTCACGCGGTCTGCACGTCCAGCACGAACGCTGGTCCAACTGAGGCGCCAGGTGGAAATGGCATGGCAAGCCGTTCCACAGGACTACATCCAGCATCTCTACGATCGTCTCCATGGGAGAATAGCAGCCTGCATTGCTGCGAAAGGTGGATATACACTGTACTAGTGCCGACATTGTGCATGCTCTGTTGCCTGTGTCTATGTGCCTGTGGTTCTGTCAGTGTGATCATGTGATGTATCTGACCCCAGGAATGTGTCAATAAAGTTTCCCCTTCCTGGGACAATGAATTCACGGTGTTCTTATTTCAATTTCCAGGAGTGTATATTTCTGTAAACAGAGGATAATTAGAAGGTAATCTGGCAGGGTAGTGCACGTAAGAATATAGGCGACATAACAGAATTTTAGAATGCTTTCCTGTCATAAGTCCCACATGGCCATAACCAGAGAGGAAGTGGTAACGTCAGATATCAGTAACTGTTTGAGAAACATCATGGCACTTAATGAGTCATGGTGTTCAGATCAGAGTTCCTATTAAGGTATCCACAAACACAAGACAACGGGTAACCATGAATGCAACGTTTTTCAGTTCTGCATCAAATAAGGTACGATTTTATATACATATATATATTACTACCGGTAATTCGATATAGCGAGAAGGAATGGCTGACGAAACTTCCAGATTGTTTGCTTCAAGCAGACAAGTTCTCTCGACGACTGGAGACAAGGTGAATGCCGACTTTTCAGCGTAGGCTGCGAGCTGTCGAGAGCTCGCGCCGCTCTGTGGAATTAAGCCGCTATTGTGAGGGCAGCTCGTAACGGTCGCGCCCCTCGGCTTAAGGTTCTTCTGACGGCGGTGCTTCGCTAGAAGCAGCCACCTCTCCAACATCCTGCAGGTTTAAAGGTCGCTCCACACAGAACGTCTATTGAACGAACGGAACCGGAGGCAAGGTCTCTGTCAAATGGTTCAGAGTTGACGGAACGTCAACACAACGTCACTATGATAGACCCAGTGCCGAAGGGTGAACATGAGAATATGAATTACCGACCGTTATACAAAAGTCGGAAAGTACTATCACACTGCGGATAAAGTTTATCAATGGCTGAATCAAATTCGTAGTCGATAACCTTAAAAAAATTTTACGTAAACTGCTGAGAAATTAAATAGTTGTAAAAGTGTCGTCCAAACATTTAAAAAATCGACATCTATTTGATAGACAAAACATGTACACATAAACATGTAAAACAATATTTAGAAGGCAATACATATTATATCTCATCAAAAGTATCCGAACATCTGTTAGTGGACATAAATATTGGGTGTGTCCACGTTTCACCTTTGTGACGACTTGAACTGTGCTGGGGACACTTTGAATGAGGTATCTGAGTATCTGTGGAGGAATGGCAACCCATTCTTTCTCAAGAGCCGAAACCAGAGAACGTAGTGATGTAGGACGCCGAAGCCGGAGTGAAATATACGTTCTAACTCGTTCCAAAGATGTTCCATTGAGTTGGAGACTCTGGGCTTCGGAGGCCATTTCAGAAATTTCGTTGTTCACAAACCATTGCTTCACAGATGGTGCTCTATAAGAGGGTGCATTATCAAGCTGGTACAATCAGTCATCGTCTCTTGACTTGCCCTTTAATCTGCGCAGAACTCAGTACTGTAAAATACGTTCATATCCAGTCGCACTTAGCACTTTCATATACGCAATGAGACGACCACAACTTATCCACGAAGAAAACCATTATACACTAACACCATCTCCTTCGTGCTTTACTGTTGGCACGACAAATGATGCTAGATAACGTTATCCTGTCCTTCTATGAAGTCAAACCCTTCCATCGTACTGCTTCTGCCTAAAGCGTGATTCATTACTCAAGATCCCTCGTTTCCAAACATCCACTGTCTGCTGTGTACGCTTACCACTGCCTATAGAAATTATGAGGAGCCGCTTGACCATTATACCCCACTCGTTTTAACTCCCTATGCACAGTTACTGGCCTTGCTGGCCGCTGTCGCCGAGCGGTTCTAGGCGCTTCAGTGGGGAACCGCGCTACTGCTACGGCCGCAGGTTCGAATCCTGCCTCGGGCTTGGATGTGTGCGATGTCCTTAGGTTAGTTAGGTTTAAGTAGTTCTAAGTCTAGGGTACTTATGACCTCAGATATTAAGTCCCATAGTGCTTGGAGCCATTTGAATTTGAAGTTACTGGCCTTGCTGCACTGGTGGTACCACTTTGGAACTCATGAGCGATCGCTTCCACTGATTTGATGCGAGTTTTTACAGCAACCCTCCGCAATACTCGTGGGCCGCTGTCCGTCAGAGCATTAGGTCTGCTTCGTCATGGTTTAGCTGTCGTGGTTGTTTCACATTTCCACTTCGGAGTCACATTACCAACAGTGGGCTTGGGAATAGGAGGGCTGAAACGACGCAGATCGATTTTTACTGGGTTGATATCCAACGATTACAGCACGTTCGAAGCCACTCAGCTCTCTAACCGACACGTTCTGCTGTCACGGCCTTTCTACTGACATCTCATTATCCCTGTCCTCTTTTACGCTGGCTGGTCCACCCCACGTGACGTGTAGTGGTGAATTCGCATTATATATGGATACTTTTTATTAGATAGTGTTTAGTCTTTTCACCGATCCTATTATCCTTTTTTTGGGGTTGGGTGCCTGAGTCGGTAAAAATCGGACATTATGGCATCATTTCGTTGTCCGTCCACTTGCCCGATCGTTAAGACCACTTTTTCTGAGGTGCGGGTAGAATTCACAAGCTGAAATTTATGTCACAGGAGTTCCACCCGACCACGCCTTGCTGTGGCTAAGTCTGCTTAAATGGAAAAGAAAGGAAAGAGAAAGCACACGTTTCTAATGGGGCTTGGACATACGTACTAATTTCCTTCTCTTCCCTGTCTCTCTCTACCTCCCCCTCCCCCTTTCTTTGTCCCCCTCCTCCTCCTCTTTCCCCCCTCTCTCTCTCTGACCATCACCTCCTCCACCTTTCTCCAACTTTTCCCCACCCCCTCTCTCTCCAACTCCTCCTACCCGCTCTGCCTGTCCATTTACTCCTTCCTGTTTTCTAAGTCAATTTCCTCACACCAGTCTGTCCACCTCCTCTTTCACCCTCTGTCTGACCTCGAGCCTTGTTTACTGTTATTGTAAATTCAGATTTTGCAGTAGTATTCTAATCATAAATCAATAAGCCATAAATACACCGTTCCTGTTTGCTAATACCGTTTCACTATTGTAAATTTTATACATATATTTGTATATAAAAATACATAGGCTATACGCGTATAAACGTTTATCACAGTAACGTGTATAAGTTTGAAGTAAATCTGAAAAGTACATTTTGAGATTTTTGGTAACAATATTTTCCTTTTAAATATTACAGAACGTACTCGTACATATACAGGGTGAGTCACTAACTATTACCACCCCGAATAACTCAGAATGTATGATACTAGCTGAAACGTTTGTTAGACAAATCTTGCATGGGACAACGGCGCTATAATATGACGTTGGTTTTTTGTTGCTTGGTGGGGTCGCGTCGGCTATATGGTCAGCTTTTTTTTATGTTATTTTCTGATAGCGGCTATCGAGCGAGACGAATCCAGTGATGTGTAACAGTAAGGTCTTTGAAGGTCAACGACGATCACAAATGCGGCATGAACGTCCATTTACAGAAGGTGTTCGAAGTGATGACCATTGGTACCAATGCAGTGCTACAATCTTCTTATCATGGATGATTATTCCTTATCACATGCTCTGACAATTCTCTGTCGTATATCGTGCCAATACTAAATATTCGCCGAATACGGCGTATCCATCTAATGTGCCATTAACATGTAAATACCATTCGACGGTTTCGCCTTAAAACACTAACAGGAACGGTAAGGCTAGTATTGTCGAATCAAGCGAATGTAAATGACGTATTCCTTCGAAGAACAAGTCGATATGCTTTTCATCTAAGGAGAATGTCAATAAAATTCAGTGAGAGCTAGAGACTTACACGTTGAAAGATATCCCCAACTTACCACCCTTCACGTCGTACATTTACATATGTATATGGTAAATTGAGAACAATTGGATCTTTAACGTGTCGGAAACTTCCGCAAAAGGAAAGTTACTAACGAGGAAACGGAAATTGCTACTCTTGCCACTGTGGTTCGAGATCCTTGCGCTAGTCCGCGTCAAATCGCAAGGGAATCTGGCATGAGCCAGATTAGTGTTGTTCGTGTTCTGCATTACTATAAATATCATCCTTACCATATCAGTCTCCACCAAAAATTAATTGGTGCGGACTGTATGCATCGCACTGAATTCTGCCGATGGGCTCAACCTCAGAACCAGAGGGATGACACATTTATTAATTTGATTTTATTTAGTGACGAGGCTACATTCACGAACCATGGAAATGTTAATTTGCATAACATACATTATTGGACAACTGAAAATCCATATTGGCTGCGGCAAGTTGCACACCAGAAACAGTGGCCGGTGCATGTATGGTGTGGGATTCTGGAAGACAGACTTGTATGGCTCTATTTCGTCGAAGGAAATCTTAATGGTAGGAAGTACACCACATTTCTGCCAGAAACTGTAGGTCTGTCATTGGAAGAAATATCTTTAGGAACAAGGATCAGAATGTGGTATCAGCTAGAAATGAGTTGCAGATACATCTGCCAAATCGTTGGATTGCACGCGGAGGAGATGGGTCGTGGCCGGCTCGTTCGCCAGGCTAGACGCTTCTGGATTTTTTCTTGTGGGGATTCGTAAAAGACATTGTTAATAAAGACATTCCCACTACACCTGAAGATATGAGAGTGAGAATTGTCAGAGCATGTGCTTCGATAAGTGCCTATGTGATAATCAGTGCCACTCAATCCATGATAAGATGATTGCAGCACTGCATTGATACCAAATACCTTCTGTAAATGGACGTTCACGCCACCTTTTTGACCTTGTTTGACTTCAAAGACCTTACAGTTACACATCACTGGATTCGCCTCTATTTCCGCTATCAGGAAATAAGTTCCAAACTATAGCATCCCATTAAAAAAAAAAAAAAAGTTTACCTTCATATCTCTGACGCGACCCCACCTAGCAACAAAAAACAAACGACATGCTATGGCCGCCGTTATCCCATATATATATATATATATATATATATATATATATATATATATATATATATATATATATATATATATATATATATATATATATATATATACCTAACAACTTGCTCATATTAGAAATCAATATAGTGTTAAAATTCCAAAGCAACTGGTCAAGAACATTCGCAGATTAACGATTTCGAACAAACCAACATCTATAATTTTTATAACGTTTCCCCTTTTATTACATACATATTACATGTATAACAGATGGCGTTCCAGTAGGTATATAGAAACACTTGAGTATTTAAATGCAACGTCGTGTCAAAATTTCAAAAGAATCCGTGAAGAACTTTATGGCATGTGAGATTCCGAACAAACGAATATCTGAGTTTGTACTTATATAGAAAATGATGTTCCTAATCGCAAATCTGCGAAAGTTTCTGGCCGAATGCTTTGAAATTTTTACACAACACTGCATTGGAATACGTGTGTGTTTTTATATATCTATTTTCCAGTATATGTAATCCTTAATTGTTTATAAATTTAGTAATAGGGAAACATTGTTATAGATAATCTTAAAAATATTACACGTATATTAAAGAAACAGGCACCTTAAAACACGCCTCTATTAGAATGAAACGTTGTGTCTAAATTTCAAAGCAATCGGTCGAGAAATTTCGAAGGTCTACGATTTTGAGCAAACTAACATTTACATTCTTATTTACATAGATACTAAGGTCTACGGTCGTATGGTGGAACAAAAACACTTATTTTGTAAGTCAAAGCAATCAGAAGGTATGGCATTTGCCCAAATACCTTGATACTCGCAAACTCACCCATCAAAACATGTAGATGAACTGCCTGTATACTTAATTGTATTTGTGTCGAAGCGTCAGAACGCTAGTCCTACTCGCACTTGCCCAGTTTTTTTATATTTTTAATTAATGAATAACGTCAAAAAAAATCTCTATTTCTGTCAATAGCGCTGACTTCTTTATGCTTAAAAAAAAAGATAATTTAATGAAAACTGTGTCATAGATTCTGTAGTTATGCACAGTGTCTGTTTTTTCTTCGTTCATGTATTCTGAAACATAAATCATTTTTCACTTTCGGATATCTGGCCTCTTTTGAGGAAGAACATTCATATGTAAGACCGTGGGAAAAATGCTCCTGCTGGACCACAACAACTGCGAATATACTCCCGTTTAACAGACTCTGACTGGAAGGTGGTATACCAGCTGCCTCGTTCTACCTTTCTCTGTACCTTCAAAAATTTTCAGAACAATTTTGCTTTCGAAGATATTCTCGGCCTTTTTAACGTGCAACCCACCTCTCACTCCCACAAGTTTGCCTAACTGTAATCTACTCACACCCACTAGTCCATCACTGTAAGTCACTCATTCCCATCCACTCCCACTTGCCCATCTCACTCAATCATTCAGCCCAACTCATTGTCATTATCTCTCTATGTCTCTGTAACTGTCATTGTCTCCTGTCTCACAGTCACAGTCTCTTTTGTCCTGTCCTACCACTACTGTTGCTGTTTCCTTCTTGGTGTCTCTCTCTGCTACTATCTCATTCATTCCTTGCCACTGCTACTGTATCTATGCACTGTCACTATCTCTCTCTTCCTCGTTATCATTCTTATATACTCTGTCCCTCATTATCACAGAAAAATTTGCATATGCTTCAGTATTACAACATGGAGTTCCCACATACCCTTCTGATGATAAGGGAGAAGCTTTACAGCATGTTTCTCCGTGGTACGTCACTTTATAAACTATGTTTTCGCCTCGCAATTAATTTTACATGCATATTTTCTGTGCACAGGTAAGGTAGCTTTGAACCTCTGTATCTCGGAAACGGATGAATATACCAAGAAACAGAAAATTTTCTTGATCTCTTCACCCGTTTCCGAGATACAGTTGTACGAGGTGCATTCAAGTTCTAAGGCCTCCGATTTTTTTTCTCCGGACTGGAAAGAGATAGAAACATGAGGCCGCGTTCATTGTCAATACATCCCAGAGATGGCAGCACCGTACGGCAGATGGAATTTTACCGCCAGCGGCGAGAATGAGAGCGGTTTTAAATACTTAAAATGGCAACGTTTTCCTTACTTGAACATCGTGCAATCATTCGTTTTCTGAATTTGCGTGGTGTGAAACCAATTGAAATTCATCGACAGTTCAAGGAGACATGTGGTGATGGAGTTATGGACGTGTCGAAAGTGCGTTCGGGGGTGCGACAGTTTAATGAAGGCAGAACATCGTGTGACAACAAACCGAAACAACCTCAGGCTCGCACAAGCCGGTCTGACGACATGATCGAGAAAGTGGAGAGAATTGTTTTGGGGGATCGCCGAATGACTGTTTAACAGATCGCCTCCAGAGTTAGCATTTCTGTGGGTTCTGTGCGCACAATCCTGCATGACGACCTGAAAATGCGAAAAGTGTCATCCAGGTGGGTGCCACGAATGCTGACGGACGACCACATGGCTGCCCGTGTGGCATGTTGCCAAGCAATGTTGACGCGCAACGACAGCATGAATGGGATTTTCTTTTCGTCGGCTGTGACAGTGGATGAGACGTGGATGCCATTTTTCAATCCAGAAACAAAGCGCCAGTCAGCTCAATGGAAGCACACAGATTCACCGCCACCAAAAAAATTTCGGGTAACCGCCAGTGCTGAAAAAATGATGGTGCCCATGTTCTGGGACAGCGAGGGCGTATTCCTTACTCATTGCGTTCCAAAGGGCACTACGGTAACAGGTGCATCCTACGAAAATGTTTTGAAGAACAGATTCCTTCCTGCACTGCAACAAAAACGTCCGGGAAAGGGTGCGCGTGTGCTGTTTCACCAAGACAACGCACCCGCACATCGAGCTAACGTTACGCAACAGTTTCTTCGTGATAACAACTGTTAAGTGATTCCTCATGCTCCCTACTCACCTGACCTGGCTCCTAGTGACTTTTGGCTTTTTCCAAAAATGAAAGACACTCTCCGTGGCCGCACATTCACCAGCCGTGCTGCTATTGCGTCGGCGATTTTCCAGTGGTCAAAACAGACTCCTAAAGAAGCCTTCGCCGCTGCCATGGAATCATGGCGTCAGCGTTGTGAAAAATGTGTACGTCTGCAGGGCGATTACGTCGAGAAGTAACGCCAGTTTCATCGATTTCGGGTGAGTAGTTAATTAGAAAAAAAATCGGAGGCCTTAGAACTTGAGTGCACCTCGTACGATATCGGGATCTTAGGAATATATATTGGGAATTACACTCATTTGCTGAGGCGCCTTGGAATCTGTGGCTCGGTTTTGGTACACAAAAACCACGTCTTTCGATCGTTTCTCGATAACGGATAAAGATTTTTGGAAACCGGAAGATGGCACTTCTAGGTAAATGCCGAGAGTATCCAATGTTAAAATTTCAGCAATTTTCTGTCTTCACATTTCACCTCACACCGGACTTAACGTGCATATATTGTAAGATAACTTTGATCCTTGTTGTCTAGGATACAGATAAGGATATCAATAAAATTTTGAACGTTATTCGAGGGCGGGATATTAGGAATATATCGTAAACGTTTCTGCCGTTTGTTTTGCATAGACGCCTTGGACTCTGCGGCTCTGTTTTGACACGAAAAAATGGTAAGAAGATTTGGGACGTTTTCTAAGGAAACACCCATGAAGTGATGATGCCTCAGTAAGCTCCCAAACACCCACCATAGACCACATCAGATGCAAGAAGGGCTAACCTATTTGCTCCATTTGCCTTAGGTGGAAATGTATAATATTCAAACCTTGATGCTGCATTGTAGGATAGTGATACTAAGACGATCCTTCTTTTGGGTGTACAAATCGTCCGTAGCCAAGGGCTATCTAAAGCACTTGACCCCACCTTTCTACCAACAATAGAACCCTAGGTATGAGTATCTGTAGAAACCGCTTTTTTATGTGGGCCGTTTTGGGGCATATTAGATGGCGCATAATGTCGCATGAGTACTGAAGGTATGCAAGCCATGTTGAAACCTTTGCAATATGGCATGCAAACAAAGCAAACGTTAACATACATGCTAATAAACAATAGAACACAAAAAGCTGCACTCTAACATGAGAGCGTCGAGAATGCGTTAAGTTTCGGTGCCAACATGCCCCTACCAACGTCAGTGTCAGAACTTGCTACCCGAGAACCCTTGACGTTGACGTCCCGTTCCGTTGACGGCCTGTGTGAATGTCGCCATTTCAAATGCTTTGTGGTGTGCTCTGACACTCCGTTCCGTTCCGTCAAGTGTGAATCGACCTTAAAGCCCTGAATGCTGGAAAACGCCAGTTTCAGAAAAGCAAAGACTCAGGAAGCACTAGACTTCGATGCTAAAATTGTTTGCATACACACACCCACACGCGTGCACACACAAACACACACACACACACACACACACACACACACAGTCGCATAGACAGGTCTTGATTACCTGTAACGACCTCAAAGTTTACTTAAACTGTCTTCCCTCTCGTGACGCATCTACCTTATTTTGTTCAACGCTGCCGCGCGGGATTAGCCGAGCGGTCTCAGGCGCTACAGTCATGGACTGTGCGGCTGGTCCCGGCGGAGGTTCGAGTCCTCCCTCGGGCATGGGTGTGTGTGTCTGTACTTAGCATAATTTAGGTTAAGTAGTGTGTAAGCTTAGGGACTTATGACCTTAGCAATTAAGTCCCATAAGATTTCACACACGTTTGAACATTTTTTTGTTCAACGCTCGTCTCAGATCTGCTTAACGTATCATCTGCTCAGCAGGCTCGAGGTCCTTGCAACAGTCACAACATAACTGTCTTAGATCGAAGTATGGTGTGTATTAGCCAACACTATCGTGTTGACTTACAACCTTTCGGAATGTCTAGTCCTAAGGATCATGATTGTTTTAAGCAGCTAGCCAACAGTAGCGGGCTCGACAACGCAGCTATTTCGATACAGGTCTCACATTCTGGAGGTTCGAGATTTGTATTCAGCGTCTAGCCATAGTGTATTTGATTAACCTTCATTTCCCTGTGTTATATCTGGTGATTGTTGAACGCGTTAAATACACTCCTGGAAATGGAAAAAAGAACACATTGACACCGGTGTGTCAGACCCACCATACTTGCTCCGGACACTGCGAGAGGGCTGTACAAGCAATGATCACACGCACGGCACATCGGACACACCAGGAACCGCGGTGTTGGCCGTCGAATGGCGCTAGCTGCGCAGCATTTGTGCACCGCCGCCGTCAGTGTCAGCCAGTTTGCCGTGGTATACGGAGCTCCATCGCAGTCTTTAACACTGGTAGCATGCCGCGACAGCGTGGACGTGAACCGTATGTGCAGTTGACGGACTTTGAGCGAGGGCGTATAGTGGGCTTGCGGGAGGCCGGGTGGACGTACCGCCGAATTGCTCAACACGTGGGGCGTGAGGTCTCCACAGTACATCGATGTTGTCGCCAGTGGTCGGCGGAAGGTGCACGTGCCCGTCGACCTGGGACCGGACCGCAGCGACGCACGGATGCACGCCAAGACCGTAGGATCCTACGCAGTGCCGTAGGGGACCGCACCGCCACTTCCCAGCAAATTAGGGACACTGTTGCTCCTGGGGTATCGGAGAGGACCATTCGCAACCGTCTCCATGAAGCTGGGCTACGGTCCCGCACACCGTTAGGCCGTCTTCCGCTCACGCCCCAACATCGTGCAGCCCGCCTCCAGTGGTGTCGCGACAGGCGTGAATGGAGGGACGAATGGAGACGTGTCGTCTTCAGCGATGAGAGTCGCTTCTGCCTTGGTGCCAATGATGGTCGTATGCGTGTTTGGCGCCGTGCAGGTGAGCGCCACAATCAGGACTGCATACGACCGAGGCACACAGGGCCAACACCCGGCATCATGGTGTGGGAAGCGATCTCCTACACTGGCCGTACACCACTGGTGATCGTCGAGGGGACACTGAATAGTGCACGGTACATCCAAACCGTCATCGAACCCATCGTTCTACCATTCCTAGACCGGCAAGGGAACTTGCTGTTCCAACAGGACAATGCACGTCCGCATGTATCCCGTGCCACCCAACGTGCTCTAGAAGGTGTAAGTCAACTACCCTGGCCAGCAAGATCTCCGGATCTGTCCCCCATTGAGCGTGTTTGGGACTGAATGAAGCGTCGTCTCACGCGGTCTGCACGTCCAGCACGAACGCTGGTCCAACTGAGGCGCCAGGTGGAAATGGCATGGCAAGCCGTTCCACAGGACTACATCCAGCATCTTTACGATCGTCTCCATGGGAGAATAGCAGCCTGCATTGCTGCGAAAGGTGGATGTACACTGTACTAGTGCCGACATTGTGCATGCTCTGTTGCCTGTGCCTATGTGCCTGTGGTTCTGTCAGTGTGATCATGTGATGTATCTGACCCCAGGAATGTGTCAATAAAGTTTCCCCTTCCTGGGACAATGAATTCACGGTGTTCTTATTTCAATTTCCAGGAGTGTTGATAGCTTACGATTTCGCAGTTTATCTTTGTTGCACACCATTAACGACCTCGATGTCTTCGGCGGCTTTAGATTACCTTTCCTTCTGCCAGTAGTACCAGGTGATCAGAATTAAACTCATGGTGTTTCGAGTGCTGCAGTACGAGTTGTGTATATCACAGAACGATGAAACAACATTGTGGCTATGTTCAATAATCGCTGCACTCCCAGAGTATTCTGAAAAAATAAGTTCGTCTTTCTGGCAACAGGTGAAAATGTGGCGCTGTTAACAGTCAGAATGTGATGTGCGTGCAGGAAAAGGGGAGGAACGATGAATAGGGTCACAAGTTACAAAACGGTGGTAGTGACCCGATTGACGATCACAGGGCTAGAAGAAGGGGTAGGATGACAGGACACGTGTTAAGACATCGGGCATTAGCTTCCATGACACTAGACGGAGACATAGAGGGTAAAGCTTTCACGGGGAGACAGAAAGAATGGAAGATACGAATATGTAGCAAATAATACAGGACATTAGCTGTACGTTTGAGACTGATGGAACTTCCATCCTCTTCCCACCTCTCTCCTCATACCAAAATACTATGTGAGTACAGTAAGAAACTACATGAATAGTTTGGGATCTACAAAACAAGCAAACTGAACAGAATTTCTGATAAACGACTAAATGAAAGCAAAATCAGTCAATTCCTTAGACACAGACACATATTCACGCACAGGTGCACATAATGACTTTCAAGAAAGTGATATATGATGAGAATGAATGCCAAGATGAGTTCCTGATGCCCATTTTCATCATATTTCCATTTAACGAACATTTCTTAAGTTTTTAGTGTTCTGTTCTCAGTAGACAATATATGGACTATGCAGATTGGCTGGACCTATGTAAGTCTCGGAAACCATGATTGGACTAGGGCTTAACACTTCTTGTGAGACAGGTAACATCTTTGCCTTCTTACAGCATTACAATAATATTGCGTCGAACATGATGGGGCGCCGGCCGAAATGGCCGTGCGGTTCTAGGCGCTGCAGTCTGGAACCGCG